>NW_026892821.1:65000-128174 GCF_033815535.1 Pezoporus flaviventris
GGAATGAAACCGAGGAGCGACAGCAATGATGGTGACACCGTTGCAAAGCTAACTGTGTGCTGAAGATGCCCAGCACATGCTTTCCCTCCTGGCTCTTCGGCTCTGAGAGCAGAGGCCAGACGTTAGTGCTCTGCTGACTGTGCTGCTGGGCAGCCAAGAGCAACGAGCAGAGAAGTTGGATTCAAATGAACTTCTTGGTATGAAAGCGAGGAGCGACAGCAATGATGGTGATACCGTTGCAAAGCTGACTGTGTGCTGAAGATGCCCAGCACATGCTTTCCCTCCCGGCTCTTCGGATTTGGGAGCAGAAGCCAGAAGTTCGTGCACTAATCGCTGTGCTACTGGGCAGCTGAGAAGCAGCTTTGGAGATTTTGCATACAAATGTACTTTTAGGTATGAATCCGAGGAGTGAAAGCAATAATGGTGACAGCATAGCAAAGCTGAGTGTGCGCTGAAGATGCCCCGCATATGCTTTCCCTCCTGGCTCTTCGACTGTGGGAGCAGACGGCAACCCTAACCCTAAGCTTAACCCTAACCCTAACCCTAACCCTACCCCTAACCCTAACCCTAACCCTAAACCTAACCATAACCCTAACCCTAACCCTAACCGTAACCCTAACCCCTAACCCTAACCCCTAACGCTAACCCTAACCCTAACCCTAACCCTAATTCTAAGCTTTCACCAGCTTTCCCTCCTGGCTCTTCGATTGTGGGAGCAGACGGCAACTGTTCGTGCTCTACTCACTGTGCAGCTTGGCAGCCGAGAGCACGCTCCGAAGAGGGTGCATTCAAATGGACCTTTATGTATGAAAGCGAGGAGCGACAGCAATGATGGTGACACCGTTGCAATGCTGACTGTGTGCTGAAGATGCCCAGCACATGCTTTCCCTCCTGGCTCTTCGGATCTGGGAGCAGAAGCCAGACATTCGTGCACTAATCGTTCTGCCCCTGGGCAGCCGAGAACAAGCTTCGGAGAGGTTGCACTCAAATAGACTTTTAAGTATGGGCAGCCAAGAGCAACGAGCAGAGAAGTTGGATTCAAATAAACTTCTCGGTATGAAAGTGAGGAGCGACAGCAATGATGGAGGCACTGTTGCAAAGCTGATTGTGTGCAGAAGATTCAGAGCACCAGCTTTCCCTCCTGGCTCTTCGATTGTGGGAGCAGACGGCAACTCTTCGTGCTCTACTCACTGGGCAGGTGGGCAGCCGAGAGCAAGCTCCGAAGAGGGTGAATTCAAATGGACCTTTAGGTATGAAAGCGAGGAGCGACAGCAATGATGGTGACACCGTTGCAAACCTGACTGTGTGCTGAAGATGCCCAGCACATTCTTTCCCTCCGGGCTCCTCCACTATGCTAGCAGACGGCAACCGCTCGTGCTCTACTCACTGTGCTGCTGGGCAGCCGAGAGCAAGAACCGAAGAGGGTGCTTTCAAATTGACGTTTAGGTATGAAAGCGAGGAGCGACAGCAATGATGGTGACACCGTTGCAAAGCTGACTGTGTGCTGAAGATGCCCAGCACATGCTTTCCCTCCCGGCACTTCGGATCTGGGAGCAGAAGCCAGAAGTTCGTGCACTAATCGCTGTGCTACTGGGCAGCTGGGAAGCAGCTTTGAAGAGGTTGCATTCAAATGTACTTTTAGGTATGAAACCGAGGAGCGACAGCAATGATGGTGACACCGTTGCAAAGCTGACTGTGTGCTGAAGATGCCCAGCACATGCTTTTTCTCCTGGCTCCTCGGCTCTGGGAGCAGAGGCCAGACGTTCGTGCTCTAATCGCTGTGCTACTTGGCAGCTCAGAGCAAGCTCCGTAGAGGTTGCATTCGAGTGGACTTTTAGGTATGAAACCGAGGAGCGACAGCAATGATGGTGACACCGTTGCAAAGCTAACTGTGTGCTGAAGATGCCCAGCACATGCTTTCCCTCCTGGCTCTTCGGCTCTGGCAGAAGACGGCAACCATTCGTGCTCTACTCACTGTGCTGCTCGGCAGCCGAGAGAAAGCTCCGAAGAGGGTGCATTCAAATGGACCTTTAGGTATGAAAGCGAGGAGCGACAGCAATGATGGTGACACCGTTGCAAAGCTGACTGTGTGCTGAAGATGCCCAGCACATGTTTTCCATCCTGGCTCTACGGCTCTAAGAGCAGAGGCCAGACGTTCATGCACTAATCACTGTGCCCCTGGGCAGCCGAGAACAAGCTTTGGAGACGTTGCATTCAAATGGACTTTTACATATGAAACCGAGGAGCGACAGCAATGATGGTGACACCGTTGCAAAGCTGACTGTGTGCTGAAGATGCCCAGCACATGCTTTCCCTCCTGGCTCTTCGGCTCTGGGAGCAGAGGCCAGACGTTCGTGCTCTAATCGCTGTGCTACTTGGGAGCTCAGAGCAAGCTCCGTAGAGGTTGCATTCGAGAGGACTTTTAGGTATGAAACCGAGGAGCGACAGCAATGATGGTGCCACCCTTGCAAAGCTATGCAGAAGATTCAGAGCACCAGATTTCCCTCCTGGCTCTTCGATTGTGGGAGCAGACGGCAACCGTTCGTGCTCTACTCACTGTGCTGCTGGGCAGCCGAGACCAAGATCCGAAGAGATTGCATTCAAATGTGCTTTTAGGTATGAAACCGAGGACTGACAGCAATAATGGTGACACCATTGCAAAGCTGACTGTGTGCTGAAGATGCCCCGCACATGCTTTCCCTCCCGGCTCTTCGACTGTGGGAGCAGACGGCAACCCTAACCCTAACCCTAACCCTAACCCTAACCCTAAACCTAACCATAACCCTAACCCTAACCCTAACCCGTAACCCTAACCCTAACCCTAAACCTAACCCCAACCCCTAACACTAACCCCTATCCCTAACCCTAACCCTAACCCTAACCCTAACCCCTAACCCTAACCCCTAACCCTAACCCTAACCCTAACCCTAACCCTAAGCTTTCACCAGCTTTCCCTCCTGGCTCTTCGACTGTGGGAGCAGACGGCAACTGTTCGTGCTCTACTCACTGTGCAGCTGGGCAGGCGAGAGCAAGCTCCGAAGAGGGTGCATTCCAATGGACCTTTAGGTATGAAAGCGAGGAGCGACAGCAATGATGGTGACACCGTTGCAAAGCTGACTGTGTGCTGAAGATGCCCAGCGCATGCTTTCCCTCCTGGCTCTTCGGATCTGGGAGCAGAAGCCAGACGTTCGTGCACTAATCGTTCTGCCCCTGGGCAGCCGAGAACAAGCTTCGGAGAGGTTGCACTCAAATGGACTTTTACGTATGAAACCGAGGAGCGACAGCAATGATGGTGACACCCTTGCAAAGCTAACTGTGTGCTGAAGATGCCCAGCACATGCTTTCCCTCCTGGCTCTTCGACTGTGGGAGCAGACGACAACCGTTCGTGCTCTACTCACTCGGCTGCTGGGCAGCCGAGAGCAAGCTCCGAAGAGGGTGCATTCAAATGGACGTTTAGGTATGAAAGCGAGAAGAGAGTGGAATGATGGCGACCCCGTTGCAAAGCTGCTTGTGTGCTGAAGAGACACAGCACTAGCTTTCCCTGCTGGTCCTTCTGCCGTGTGAGCAGATGCCACTGTTCATTCTGTGCTGTGTTGCTGCCATCAGGGAGCAGGATCTGGACTGATTCCATTCAAATGCTTTTCCTGTATGAGTGTTAGCAGTGAAAGCAACGATGGAGGCACCAATGTAAAGGGGATTGTGTGCTGAACAGGTCCAGCACCAGCTTTCAATCCTTGCTCTTCTGCTGTGGGAGCAGATGCCAAACGTTCGTGCTGTACTCACTGTGCTGCTGGGCAGCTGAGACCACCTGAGAATTTGGATTCAAATGGACTTTTAGGTATGAAACCGAGGAGAGACTGCAATGATGGTGACCCCGTTGCAAAGCTGCTTGTGTGTTGAAGAGGCCCAGCACTAGCTTTCCCTGATGATCCTTCTCCCGTGTGAGCAGATGCCACTGTTCATTCTGTGCTGACTGTGTTGCTGCGCAGCAGAGAGCAGGCTCTGGACTGATTCCATTCAAATGCTTTTCCTGTATGAAAGTGAGCAGTGAAAGCAAGGATGGAGGCACCAATGTAAAGGGGATTGTGTGCTGAACAGGTCCAGCACCAGCTTTCAATCCTGGCTCTTCTGCTGTGGGAGCAGAGGCCAAAAGTTCGTGCTGTACTAAATGTGCTGCTGGGCAGCTGAGCGACACCACCTGATAATTTGGATTCAAATGGACTTTTAGGTATGAAACCGAGGAGAGACTGCAATGATGGTGACCCCGTTGCAAAGCTGCTTGTGTCCTGAAGAGACACAGCCCTAGCTTTCCCTGCTGGTCCTTCTGCCATGTGAGCAGATGCCACTGTTCATTCTGTGCTGTGTTGCTGCCAGCAGGGAGCAGGCTCTGGACTGATTCTATTCAAATGCTTTTCCTGTATGAGTGTTAGCAGTGAAAGCAACGATGGAGGCACCAATGTAAAGGTGATTGTGTGCTGAACAGGTCCAGCACCAGCTTTCAATCCTTGCTCTTCTGCTGTGGGAGCAGATGCCAAACGTTCGTGCTGTACTCACTGTGCTGCTGGGCAGCTGAGAGAGACCACCTGAGAATTTGGATTCAAATGGACTTTTAGGTATGAAACCGAGGAGAGACTGCAATGATGGTGACCCCGTTGCAAAGCTGCTTGTGTGCTGAAGAAGCCCAGCACTAGCTTTCCCTGCTGGTCCTTCTGCTGTGCGAGCAGAATCCACTGTTCATTCTGTGCTGACTGTGTTGCTGCGCAGCAGAGAGCAGGCTCTGGACTGATTCCATTCAAATGCTTTTCCTGTATGAGTGTTAGCAGTGAAAGCAACGATGGAGGCACCAATGTAAAGGTGATTGTGTGCTGAACAGGTCCAGCACCAGCTTTCAATCCTTGCTCTTCTGCTGTGAGAACAGATGCCAAACGTTCGTGCTGTACTCACTGTGCTGCTGGGCAGCTGAGACCACCTGAGAATTTGGATTCAAATGGACTTTTAGGTATGAAACCGAGGAGAGACTGCAATGATGGTGACCCCGTTGCAAAGCTGCTTGTGTGCTGAAGAAGCCCAGCACTAGCTTTCCCTGCTGGTCCTTCTGCCGTGTGAGCAGATGCCACTGTTCATTCTGTGCTGTGTTGCTGCCAGCGAAGGCAGGCTCTGGACTGATTCTATTCAAATGCTTTTCCTGTAAGAGTGTTAGCAGTGAAAGCAACGATGGAGGCACCAATGTAAAGGTGATTGTGTGCTGAACAGGTCCAGCACCAGCTTTCAATCCTGGCTCTTCTGCTGTGGGAGCAGAGGCCAAAAGTTCGTGCTGTACTAACTGTGCTGCTGGGCAGCTGTGAGAGACCACCTGAGAATTTGGATTCAAATGGACTTTTAGGTATGAAACCGAGGAGAGACTGCAATGATGGTGACCCCGTTGCAAAGCTGCTTGTGTGCTGAAGAGACACAGCCCTAGCTTTCCCTGCTGGTCCTTCTGCCGTGTGAGTAGATGCCACTGTTCATTCTGTCCTGTGTTGCTCCCAGCAGGGAGCAGGCTCTGGACTGATTCTATTCAAATGCTTTTCCTGTATGAGTGTTAGCAGTGAAAGCATCGATGGAGGCACCAATGTAAAGGTGATTGTGTGCTGAACAGGTCCAGCACCAGCTTTCAATCCTTGCTCTTCTGCTGTGGGAGCAGATGCCAAACGTTCGTGCTATACTCACTGTGCTGCTGGGCAGCTGAGCGACACCACCTGAGAATTTGGATTCAAATGGACTTTTTGGTATGAAACCGAGGAGAGACTGCAATGATGGTGACCCCGTTGCAAAGCTGCTTGTGTGCTGAAGAGGCCCAGCACTAGCTTTCCCTGCTGGTCCTTGTACCGTGTGAGCAGATGCCACTGTTCATTCTGTGCTGACTGTGTTGCCGCGCAGAAGAGAGCAGGCTCTGGACTAATTCCATTCAAATGCTTTTCCTGTATGAAAGTGAGCAGTGAAAGAAACGATGGAGGCACCAATGTAAAGGGGATTGTGTGCTGAAAAGGTCCAGCACCAGCTTTCAATCCTGGCTCTTCTGCTGTGGGAGCAGAGGCCAAACGTTCGTGCTGTACTCACTCTGCTGCTGGGCAGCTGAGCGACACCACCTGAGAATTTGGATTCAAATGGACTTTTAGGTATGAAACCGAGGAGAGACTGCAATGATGGCGACCCCGTTGCAAAGCTGCTTGTGTGCTGAAGAGGCCCAGCACTAGGTTTCCCTGCTGGTCCTTCTGCCGTGTGAGCAGATGCCACTGTTCATTCTGTGCTGTGTTGCTGCCAGCAGGGAGCAGGCTCTGGACTGATTCTATTCAAATGCTTTTCCTGTATGAGTGTTAGCAGTGAAAGCAACGATGGAGGCACCAATGTAAAGGTGATTGTGTGCTGAACAGGTCCAGCACCAGCTTTCAATCCTTGCTCTTCTGCTGTGGGAGCAGATGCCAAACGTTCGTGCTGTACTCACTGGCTGCTGGGCAGCTGAGAGACACCACCTGAGAATTTGGATTCAAATGGACTTTTAGGTATGAAACCGAGGAGAGACTGCAATGATGGTGACCCCGTTGCAAATCTGCTTGTGTGCTGAAGAGGCCCAGCACTAGCTTTCCCTGCTGGTCCTTCTGCCGTGTGAGCAGATGCCACTGTTCATTCTGTGCTGTGTTGCTGCCAGCAGGGAGCAGGCTCTGGACTGATTCTATTCAAATGCTTTTCCTGTAAGAGTGTTAGCAGTGAAAGCAACGACGGAGGCACCAATGTAAAGGTGATTGTGTGCTGAACAGGTCCAGCACCAACTTTCAATCCTTGCTCTTCTGCTGTGGGAGCAGATGCCAAACGTTCGTGCTGTACTCACTGTGGTGCTGGGCAGCTGAGACCACCTGAGAATTTGGATTCAAATGGACTTTTAGGTATGAAACCGAGGAGAGACTGCAATGATGGTGACCCCGTTGCAAAGCTGCTTGTGTGCTGAAGAAGCCCTGCACTAGCTTTCCCTGCTGGTCCTTCTGCTGTGCGAGCAGAATCCAGTGTTCATTCTGTGCTGACTGTGTTGCTGCGCAGCAGAGAGCAGGCTCTGGACTGATTCCATTCAAATGCTTTTCCTGTATGAAAGTGAGCAGTGAAAGCAACGATGGAGGCACCAATGTAAACGTGATTGTGTGCTGAACTAGTCCAGCACCAGCTTTCAATCCTTGCTCTTCTGCTGTGGGAGCAGAGGCCAAACGTTCGTGCTGTACTCACTGTGCTGCTGGGCAGCTGAGAGAGACCACCTGAGAATTTGTATTCAAATGGACTTTTAGGTATGAAACCGAGGAGAGACTGCAATGATGGTGACCCCGTTGCAAAGCTGCTTGTGTGCTGAAGAAGCAGAGCACTAGCTTTCCCTGCTGGTCCTTCTGCCGTGTGAGCAGATGCCACTGTTCATTCTGTGCTGACTGTGTTCCTGCGCAGCAGAGAGCAGGCTCTGGACTGATTCCATTCAAATGCTTTTCCTGTATGAAAGTGAGCAGTGAAAGCAACGATGGAGGCACCAATGTAAATGGGATTGTGTGCTGAACAGGTCCAGCACCAGCTTTCAATCCTGGCTCTTCTGCTGTGGGAGCAGATGCCAAACGTTCGTGCTGTACTCACTGTGCTGCTGGGCAGCTGAGCGACACCACCTGAGAATTCGGATTCAAATGGACTTTTAGATATGAAACCGAGGAGAGACTGCAATGATGGTGACCCCGTTGCAAAGCTGCTTGTGTGCTGAAGAGGCCCAGCACTAGCTTTCCCTGCTGGTCCTTCTGCCGTGTGAGCAGAAGCCACTGTTCATTCTGTGCTGATTGTGTTGCTGCGCAGCAGAGAGCAGGCTCTGGACTGATTCCATTCAAATGCTTTTCCTGTATGAAAGTGAGCAGTGACAACAACGATGGAGGCACCAATGTAAAGGGGATTGTGTGCTGAACAGGTCCAGCACCAGCTTTCAATCCTTGCTCTTCTGCTGTGGGAGCAGATGCCAAACGTTCGTGCTGTACTCACTGTGCTGCTGGGCAGCTGAGAGAGACCACCTGATAATTTGGATTCAAATGGACTTTTAGGTATGAAAGCGAGGAGAGACTGCAATGATGGTGACCCCGTTGCAAAGCTGCTTGTGTGCTGAAGAAGCCCAGCACTAGCTTTCCCTGCTGGTCCTTCTGCTGTGCGAGCAGAATCCACTGTTCATTCTGTGCTGACTGTGTTGCTGCGCAGCAGAGAGCAGGCTCTGGACTGATTCCATTCAAATGCTTTTCCTGTATGAAAGTGAGCAGTGAAAGCAACGATGGAGGCACCAATGTAAAGGGGATTCTGTGCTGAACAGGTCCAGCACCAGCTTCCAATCCTGGCTCTTCTGCTGGGGGGGCAGAGGCCAAACGTTCGTGCTGTACTCACTGTGCTGCTGAGCAGCTGAGAAAGACACCACCTGAGAATTTGGATTCAAATGGACTTTTAGGTGTGAAACCGAGGAGAGACTGCAATGATGGTGACCCCGTTGCAAAGCTCCTTGTGTGCTGAAGAGACACAGCCCTATCTTTCCCTGCTGGTCCTTCTGCCGTGTGAGCAGATGCCACTGTTCATTTTGTGCTGTGTTGCTGCCAGCAGGGAGCAGGCTCTGGACTGATTCCATTCAAATGCTTTTCCTGTATGAATGTGAGCAGTGAAAGCAACGATGGAGGCACCAATGTAAAGGTGATTGTGTGCTGAACAGGTCCAGCACCAGCTTTCAATCCTGGCTCTTCTGCTGTGGGAGCAGATGCCAAACGTTCGTGCTGTACTCACTGTGCTGCTGGGCAGCTGAGAGAGACCACCTGAGAATTTGGATTCAAATGGACTTTTAGGTATGAAACCGAGGAGAGACTGCAATGATGGTGACACCGTTGCAAAGCTGCTTGTGTGCTGAAGAAGCCCAGCACTAGCTTTCCCTGCTGGTCCTTCTGCTGTGCGAGCAGAATCCACTGTTCATTCTGTGCTGTGTTGCTGCCATCAGGGAGCAGGCTCTGGACTGATTCCATTCAAATGCTTTTCCTGTATGAGTGTTAGCAGTGAAAGCAACGACGGAGGCACCAATGTAAAGGGGATTGTGTGCTGAACAGGTCCAGCACCAGCTTCCAATCCTGGCTCTTCTGCTGTGGGAGCAGAGGCCAAACGTTCGTGCTGTACTCACTGTGCTGCTGGGCAGCTGAGAGAGACCACCTGAGAATTTGGATTCAAATGGACTTTTAGGTATGAAACCGAGGAGAGACTGCAATGATGGTGACCCCGTTGCAAAGCTGCTTGTGTGCTGAGAGACACAGCCCTAGCTTTCCCTGCTGGTCCTTCTGCCGTGTGAGCAGATGCCACTGTTAATTCTGTGCTGACTGTGTTGCTGCGCAGCAGAGAGAAGGCTCTGGACTGATTCTATTCAAATGCTTTTCCTGTATGAGTGTTAGCAGTGAAAGCAACGATGGAGGCCCCAATGTAAAGGTGATTGTGTGCTGAACAGGTCCAGCACCAGCTTTCAATCCTGGCTCTTCTGCTGTGGGAGCAGATGCCAAAGGTTCGTGCT
This sequence comes from Pezoporus flaviventris, assembly GCF_033815535.1. Lineage (NCBI taxonomy): Eukaryota > Metazoa > Chordata > Aves > Psittaciformes > Psittacidae > Pezoporus > Pezoporus flaviventris. The sequence continues at coordinate 74,579 of NW_026892821.1, forward strand.
GTACTCACTGTGCTGCTGGGCAGCTGAGAGACACCACCTGAGAATTTGGATTCAAATGGACTTTTAGGTATGAAACTGAGGAGAGACTGCAATGATGGTGACCCCGTTGCAAAGCTGCTTGTGTGCTGAAGAGACACAGCACTAGCTTTCCCTGCTAGTCCTTCTGCTGTGTTAGCAGAGTCCACTGTTCATTCTGTGCTGACTGTGTTGCTGCGCAGCAGAGAGCAGGCTCTGGACTGATTTCATTCAAATGCTTTTCCTGTATGAAAGTGAGCAGTGAAAGCAACGATGGAGGCACCAATGTAAAGGTGATTGTGTGCTGAACAGGTCCAACACCAGCTTTCAATCCTTGCTCTTCTGCTGCGGGAGCAGATGCCAAACGTTCGTGCTGTACTCACTGTGCTGCTGGGCAGCTGAGAAAGACCACCTGAGAATTTGGATTCAAAAGGACTTTTAGGTATGAAACCGAGGAGAGACTGCAATGATGGTGACCACGTTGCAAAGCTGCTTGTGTGCTGAAGACGCAGAGCACTAGCTTTCCCTGATGATGCTTCTGCCGTGTGAGCAGATGCCACTGTTCATTCTGTGCTGTGTTGCTGCCAGCAGAGAGCAGGCTCTGGACTGATTCCATTCAAATGCTTTTCCTGTATGAAAGTGAGCAGTGAAAGCAACGATAGAGGCACCAATGTAAAGGGGATTGTGTGCTGAACAGGTCCAGCACCAGCTTTCAATCCTGTCTCTTCTGCTGTGGGAGCAGAGGCCAAACGTTCGTGCTGTACTCACTGTGCTGCTGGGCAGCTGAGACCACCTGAGAATTTGGATTCAAATGGACTTTTAGGTATTAAACCGAGGAGAGACTGCAATGATGGTGACCCCGTTGCAAAGCTGCTTGTGTGCTGAAGAAGCCCAGCACTAGCTTTCCCTGCTGGTCCTTCTGCTGTGCGAGCAGAATCCACTGTTCATTCTGTGCTGACTGTGTTGCTGCGCAGCAGAGAGCAGGCTCTGGACAGATTCCATTCAAATGCTTTTCCTGTATGAAAGTGAGCAGTGAAAGCAACGATGGAGGCACCAATGTAAAGGTGATTGTGTGCTGAACAGGTCCAGCACCAGCTTTCAATCCTGGCTCTTCTGCTGTGGGAGCAGAGGCCAAACGTTCGTGCTGTACTCACTGTGCTGCTGGGCAGCTGAGAAAGACCACCTGAGAATTTGGATTCAAATGGACTTTTAGGTATGAAACCGAGGAGAGACTGCAATGATGGTGACCCCGTTGCAAAGCTGCTTGTGTGCTGAAGAAGCCCAGCACTAGCTTTCCCTGCTGGTCCTTCTGCTGTGCGAGCAGAATCCACTGTTCATTCTGTGCTGACTGTGTTGCTGCGCAGCAGAGAGCAGGCTCTGGACTGATTCCATTCACATGCTTTTCCTGTATGAAAGTGAGCAGTGAAAGCAACGATGGAGGCACCAATGTAAAGGGGATTGTGTGCTGAACAGGTCCAGCACCAGCTTTCAATCCTGGCTCTTCTGCTGTGGGAGCAGAGGCAAACGTTCGTGCTGTACTCACTGTGCTGATGGGCAGCTGAGAGACACCACCTGCGAATTAGGATTCAAATGGACTTTTAGGTATGAAACCGAGGAGAGACTGCAATGATGGTGATCCCGTTGCAAAGCTACTTGTGTGCTGAAGAGACACAGCCCTAGCTTTCCCTGCTGGTCCTTCTGCCGTGTGAGCAGATGCCACTGTTCATTCTGTGCAGTGTTTCTGCCCGCAGAGAGCAGGCTCCGGACTGATTCCATTCAAATGCTTTTCCTGTATGAGTGTTAGCAGTGAAAGCAACGATGGAGGCACCAATGTAAAGGGGATTGTGTGCTGAACAGGTCCAGCACCAGCTTTCAATCCTGGCTCTTCTGCTGTGGGAGCAGATGCCAAAGGTTCGTGCTGTACTCACTGTGCTGCTGGGCAGCTGAGAGACACCACCTGAGAATTTGGATTCAAATGGACTTTTAGGTATGAAACCGAGGAGAGACTGCAATGATGGTGACCCCGTTGCAAAGCTGCTTGTGTGCTAAAGAAGCCCAGCACTAGCTTTCCCTGCTGGTCCTTCTGCTGTGCGAGCAGAATCCACTGTTCATTCTGTGCTGACTGTGTTGCTGCGCAGCAGAGAGCAGGCTCTGGGCTGATTCCATTCAAATGCTTTTCCTGTATGAAATTGAGCAGTGAAAGCAACGATGGAGGCACCAATGTAAAGGGGATTGTGTGCTGAACAGCTCCAGCACCAGCTTTCAATCCTTGTTCTTCTGCTGTGGGGGCAGATGCCAAACGTTCGTGCTGTACTCACTGTGCTGCTGGGCAGCTGAGACCACCTGAGAATTTGGATTCAAATGGACTTTTAGGTATGAAATCGAGGAGAGACTGCAATGATGGTGACACCGTTGCAAAGCTTCTTGTGTGCTGAAGAGACACAGCACTAGCTTTCCCTGATGATCCTTCTGCCGTGTGAGCAGATGCCACTGTTCATTCTGTGCTGACTGTGTTGCTGCGCAGCAGAGAGCAGGCTCTGGACTGATTCCATTCAAATGCTTTTCCTGTATGAAAGTGAGCAGTGAAAGCAACGATGGAGGCACCAATGTAAAGGGGATTGTGTGCTGAACAGATCCAGCACCAGCTTTCAATCCTGACTCTTCTGCTGTGGGAGCAGAGGCCAAACGTTCGTGCTGTACTCACTGTGCTGCTGGGCAGCTGAGAGACACCACCTGAGAATTTGGATTCAAATTGACTTTTAGGTATGAAACCGAGGAGAGACTGCAATGGTGGTGACCCCGTTGCAAAGCTGCTTGTGTGCTGAAGAGACACAGCCCTAGCTTTCCCTGCTGGTCCTTCTGCCGTGTGAGCAGATGCCACTGTTCATTCTGTGCAGTGTTTCTGCCCGCAGGGAGCAGGCTCCGGACTGATTCTATTCAAATGCTTTTCCTGTATGAGTGTTAGCAGTGAAAGCAACGATGGAGGCACCAATGTAAAGGGGATTGTGTGCTGAACAGGTCCAGCACCAGCTTTCAATCCTGGCTCTTCTGCTGTGGGAGCAGAGGCCAAACGTTCGTGCTGTACTCACTGTGCTGCTGGGCAGCTGAGAAAGACCACCTGAGAATTTGGATTCAAATGGACTTTTAGGTATGAAACCGAGGAGAGACTGCAATGATGGTGACCCCGTTGCAAAGCTGCTTGTGTGCTGAAGAAGCCCAGCACTAGCTTTCCCTGCTGGTCCTTCTGCTGTGCGAGCAGAATCCACTGTTCATTCTGTGCTGACTGTGTTGCTGCGCAGCAGAGAGCAGGCTCTGGACTGATTTCATTCAAATGCTTTTCCTGTATGAGTTTTAGCAGTGAAAGCAACGATGGAGGCACCAATGTAAAGGGGATTGTGTGCTGAACAGGTCCAACACCAGCTTTCAATCCTTGCTCTTCTGCTGCGGGAGCAGATGCCAAACGTTCGTGCTGTACTCACTGTGCTGCTGGGCAGCTGAGAGAGACCACCTGAGAATTTGGATTCAAAAGGACTTTTAGGGATGAAACTGAGGAGAGACTGCAATGATGGTGACCACGTTGCAAAGCTGCTTGTGTGCTGAAGAAGCAGAGCACTAGCTTTCCTGATGATGCTTCTGCCGTGTGAGCAGATGCCACTGTTCATTCTGTGCTGTGTTGCTGCGCAGCAGAGAGCAGGCTCTGGACTGATTTTATTCAAATGCTTTTCCTGTATGAGTGTTAGCAGTGAAAGCAACGATAGAGGCACCAATGTAAAGGGGATTGTGTGCGGAACAGGTCCAGCACCAGCTTTCAATCCTGGCTCTTCTGCTGTGGGAGCAGATGCCAAACGTTCGTGCTGTACTCACTGTGCTGCTGGGCAGCTGAGAAAGACCACCTGAGAATTTGGATTCAAATGGACTTTTAGGTATGAAACCAAGGAGAGACTGCAATGATGGTGACCCCGTTGCAAAGCTGCTTGTGTGCTGAAGAAGCCCAGCACTAGCTTTCCCTGCTGGTCCTTCTGCTGTGCGAGCAGAATCCACTGTTCATTCTGTGCGGTGTTGCTGCCAGCAGGGAGCAGGCTCTGGACTGATTCCATTCAAATGCTTTTCCTGTATGAGTGTTAGCAGTGAAAGCAACGACGGAGGCACCAATGTAAAGGGGATTGTGTGCTGAACAGGTCCAGCACCAGCTTTCAATCCTTGCTCTTCTGCTGTGGGAGCAGAGGCCAAACGTTCGTGCTGTACTCACTGTGCTGCTGGGCAGCTGAGACCACCTGAGAATTTGGATTCAAATAGACTTTTAGGTATGAAACCGAGGAGAGACTGCAATGATGGTGACCCCGTTGCAAAGCTGCTTGTGTGCTGAAGAAGCCCAGCACTAGCTTTCCCTGCTGGTCCTTCTGCCGTGTGAGCAGATGCCAGTGTTCATTCTGTGCTGACTGTGTTGCTGCGCAGCAGAGAGCAGGCTCTGGACTGATTCCATTCAAATGCTTTTCCTGTATTAAAGTGAGCAGTGAAAGCAACGAAGGAAGCACCAATGTAAAGGGGATTGTGTGCTGAACAGGTCCAGCACCAGCTTTCAATCCTGGTTCTTCTGCTGTGGGAGCAGAGGCCAAACGTTCGTGCTGTACTCACTGTGCTGCTGGGCAGCTGAGAAAGACCACCTGAGAATTTGGATTCAAATGGACTTTTAGGCATGAAACCGAGGAGAGACTGCAATGATGGTGACCCCGTTGCAAAGCTGCTTGTGTGCTGAAGAGACACAGCCCTAGCTTTCCCTGCTGATGCTTCTGCCGTGTGAGCAGATGCCACTGTTCATTCTGTGCTGTGTTGCTGCCCGCAGGGAGCAGGCTCTGGACTGATTCCATTCAAATTCTTTTCCTGTATGAGTGTTAGCAGTGAAACCAAGGATGGAGGCACCAATGTAAAGGTGATTGTGTGCTGAACAGGTCCAGCACCAGCTTTCAATCCTTGCTCTTCTGCTGTGGGAGCAGATGCCAAACGTTCGTGCTGTACTCACTGTGCTGCTGGGCAGCTGAGACCACGTGAGAATTTGGATTCAAATGGACTTTTAGGTATGAAACCGAGGAGAGACTGCAATGATGGTGACCCCGTTGCAAAGCTGCTTGTGTGCTGAAGAAGCCCAGCACTAGCTTTCCCTGCTGGTCCTTCTGCTGTGCGAGCAGAATCCACTGTTCATTCTGTGCTGACTCTGTTGCTGCGCAGCAGAGAGCAGGCTCTGGGCTGATTCCATTCAAATGCTTTTCCTGTATGAAAGTGAGCAGTGAAAGCAATGATGGAGGCACCAATGTAAAGGTGATTGTGTGCTGAACAGGTCCAGCACCAGCTTTCAATCCTTGCTCTTCTGCTGTGGGAGCAGATGCCAAACGTCCGTGCTGTACTCACTGTGCTGCTGGGCAGCTGAGACCACCTGAGAATTTGGATTCAAATGGACTTTTAGGTATGAAACCGAGGAGAGACTGCAATGATGGTGACCCCGTTGCAAAGCTCCTTGTGTGCTGAAGAGACACAGCCCTAGCTTTCCCTGCTGGTCCTTCTGCCGTGTGAGCAGATGCCACTGTTCATTCTGTGCTGTGTTGCTGCCCGCAGGGAGCAGGCTCTGGACTGATTCCATTCAAATGCTTTTCCTGTATGAAAGTGAGCAGTGAAAGCAATGATGGAGGCACCAATGTAAAGGGGATTCTGTGCTGAACAGGTCCAGCACCAGCTTTCAATCCTGGCTCTTCTGCTGTGGGAGCAGAGGCCAAACGTTCGTGCTGTACTCACTGTGCTGCTGGGCAGCTGAGAGACACCACCTGAGAATTTGGATTCAAATGGACTTTTAGGTATGAAACCGAGGAGAGACTGCAATGATGGCGACCCCGTTGCAAAGCCGCTTGTGTGCTGAAGAAGCCCAGCACTAGCTTTCCCTGATGATCCTTCTCCCGTGTGAGCAGATGCCACTGTTCATTCTGTGCTGACTGTGTTGCTGCGCAGCAGGGAGCAGGCTCTGGACTGATTTTATTCAAATGCTTTTCCTGTATGAGTGTTAGCAGTGAAAGCAACGATGGAGGCACCAATGTAAAGGTGATTGTGTGCTGAACAGGTCCAGCACCAGCTTTCAATCCTTGCTCTTCTGCTGTGGGAGCAGATGCCAAACGTTCGTGCTGTACTCACTGTGCTGCTGGGCAGCTGAGACCACCTGAGAATTTTGATTCAAATGGACTTTTAGGTATGAAACCGAGGAGAGACTGCAATGATTGTGACCCCGTTGCAAAGCTCCTTGTGTGCTGAAGTGACACAGCCCTAGCTTTCCCTGCTGGTCCTTCTGCCGTGTGAGCAGACGCCACTGTTCATTCTGTGCTGTGTTGCTGCCATCAGGGAGCAGGCTCTGGACTGATTCCATTCAAATGCTTTTCCTGTATGAAAGTGAGCACTGAAAGCAACGATGGAGGCACCAATGTAAAGGTGATTGTGTGCTGAACAGGTCCAGCACCAGCTTTCAATCCTTGCTCTTCTGCTGTGGGAGCAGATGCCAAACGTTCGTGCTGTACTCACTGTGCTGCTGGGCAGCTGAGAGACACCACCTGAGAATTTGGATTCAAATGGACTTTTAGGTATGAAACCGAGGAGAGACTGCAATGATGTTGACCCCGTTGCATAGCTGCTTGTGTGCTGAAGAGGCCCAGCACTAGCTTTCCCTGCTGGTCCTTCTGCTGTGCGAGCAGAATCCACTGTTCATTCTGTGCTGACTGTGTTGCTGCGCAGCAGAGAGCAGGCTCTGGACTGATTCCATTCAAATGCTTTTCCTGTATGAATGTGAGCAGTGAAAGCAACGATGGAGGCACCAATGTAAAGGGGATTGTGTGCTGAACAGATCCAGCACCAGCTTTCAATCCTGACTCTTCTGCTGTGGGAGCAGAGGCCAAACGTTCGTGCTGTACTCACTGTGCTGCTGGGCAGCTGAGAGACACCACCTGAGAATTTGGATTCAAATTGACTTTTAGGTATGAAACCGAGGAGAGACTGCAATGGTGGTGACCCCGTTGCAAAGCTGCTTGTGTGCTGAAGAGACACAGCCCTAGCTTTCCCTGCTGGTCCTTCTGCCGTGTGAGCAGATGCCACTGTTCATTCTGTGCAGTGTTTCTGCCCGCAGGGAGCAGGCTCCGGACTGATTCTATTCAAATGCTTTTCCTGTATGAGTGTTAGCAGTGAAAGCAACGATGGAGGCACCAATGTAAAGGGGATTGTGTGCTGAACAGGTCCAGCACCAGCTTTCAATCCTGGCTCTTCTGCTGTGGGAGCAGAGGCCAAACGTTCGTGCTGTACTCACTGTGCTGCTGGGCAGCTGAGAAAGACCACCTGAGAATTTGGATTCAAATGGACTTTTAGGTATGAAACCGAGGAGAGACTGCAATGATGGTGACCCCGTTGCAAAGCTGCTTGTGTGCTGAAGAAGCCCAGCACTAGCTTTCCCTGCTGGTCCTTCTGCTGTGCGAGCAGAATCCACTGTTCATTCTGTGCTGACTGTGTTGCTGCGCAGCAGAGAGCAGGCTCTGGACTGATTTCATTCAAATGCTTTTCCTGTATGAGTTTTAGCAGTGAAAGCAACGATGGAGGCACCAATGTAAAGGGGATTGTGTGCTGAACAGGTCCAACACCAGCTTTCAATCCTTGCTCTTCTGCTGCGGGAGCAGATGCCAAACGTTCGTGCTGTACTCACTGTGCTGCTGGGCAGCTGAGAGAGACCACCTGAGAATTTGGATTCAAAAGGACTTTTAGGGATGAAACTGAGGAGAGACTGCAATGATGGTGACCACGTTGCAAAGCTGCTTGTGTGCTGAAGAAGCAGAGCACTAGCTTTCCTGATGATGCTTCTGCCGTGTGAGCAGATGCCACTGTTCATTCTGTGCTGTGTTGCTGCGCAGCAGAGAGCAGGCTCTGGACTGATTTTATTCAAATGCTTTTCCTGTATGAGTGTTAGCAGTGAAAGCAACGATAGAGGCACCAATGTAAAGGGGATTGTGTGCGGAACAGGTCCAGCACCAGCTTTCAATCCTGGCTCTTCTGCTGTGGGAGCAGATGCCAAACGTTCGTGCTGTACTCACTGTGCTGCTGGGCAGCTGAGAAAGACCACCTGAGAATTTGGATTCAAATGGACTTTTAGGTATGAAACCAAGGAGAGACTGCAATGATGGTGACCCCGTTGCAAAGCTGCTTGTGTGCTGAAGAAGCCCAGCACTAGCTTTCCCTGCTGGTCCTTCTGCTGTGCGAGCAGAATCCACTGTTCATTCTGTGCGGTGTTGCTGCCAGCAGGGAGCAGGCTCTGGACTGATTCCATTCAAATGCTTTTCCTGTATGAGTGTTAGCAGTGAAAGCAACGACGGAGGCACCAATGTAAAGGGGATTGTGTGCTGAACAGGTCCAGCACCAGCTTTCAATCCTTGCTCTTCTGCTGTGGGAGCAGAGGCCAAACGTTCGTGCTGTACTCACTGTGCTGCTGGGCAGCTGAGACCACCTGAGAATTTGGATTCAAATAGACTTTTAGGTATGAAACCGAGGAGAGACTGCAATGATGGTGACCCCGTTGCAAAGCTGCTTGTGTGCTGAAGAAGCCCAGCACTAGCTTTCCCTGCTGGTCCTTCTGCCGTGTGAGCAGATGCCAGTGTTCATTCTGTGCTGACTGTGTTGCTGCGCAGCAGAGAGCAGGCTCTGGACTGATTCCATTCAAATGCTTTTCCTGTATTAAAGTGAGCTGTGAAAGCAACGAAGGAAGCACCAATGTAAAGGGGATTGTGTGCTGAACAGGTCCAGCACCAGCTTTCAATCCTGGTTCTTCTGCTGTGGGAGCAGAGGCCAAACGTTCGTGCTGTACTCACTGTGCTGCTGGGCAGCTGAGAAAGACCACCTGAGAATTTGGATTCAAATGGACTTTTAGGCATGAAACCGAGGAGAGACTGCAATGATGGTGACCCCGTTGCAAAGCTGCTTGTGTGCTGAAGAGACACAGCCCTAGCTTTCCCTGCTGATGCTTCTGCCGTGTGAGCAGATGCCACTGTTCATTCTGTGCTGTGTTGCTGCCCGCAGGGAGCAGGCTCTGGACTGATTCCATTCAAATTCTTTTCCTGTATGAGTGTTAGCAGTGAAACCAAGGATGGAGGCACCAATGTAAAGGTGATTGTGTGCTGAACAGGTCCAGCACCAGCTTTCAATCCTTGCTCTTCTGCTGTGGGAGCAGATGCCAAACGTTCGTGCTGTACTCACTGTGCTGCTGGGCAGCTGAGACCACGTGAGAATTTGGATTCAAATGGACTTTTAGGTATGAAACCGAGGAGAGACTGCAATGATGGTGACCCCGTTGCAAAGCTGCTTGTGTGCTGAAGAAGCCCAGCACTAGCTTTCCCTGCTGGTCCTTCTGCTGTGCGAGCAGAATCCACTGTTCATTCTGTGCTGACTCTGTTGCTGCGCAGCAGAGAGCAGGCTCTGGGCTGATTCCATTCAAATGCTTTTCCTGTATGAAAGTGAGCAGTGAAAGCAATGATGGAGGCACCAATGTAAAGGTGATTGTGTGCTGAACAGGTCCAGCACCAGCTTTCAATCCTTGCTCTTCTGCTGTGGGAGCAGATGCCAAACGTCCGTGCTGTACTCACTGTGCTGCTGGGCAGCTGAGACCACCTGAGAATTTGGATTCAAATGGACTTTTAGGTATGAAACCGAGGAGAGACTGCAATGATGGTGACCCCGTTGCAAAGCTCCTTGTGTGCTGAAGAGACACAGCCCTAGCTTTCCCTGCTGGTCCTTCTGCCGTGTGAGCAGATGCCACTGTTCATTCTGTGCTGTGTTGCTGCCCGCAGGGAGCAGGCTGTGGACTGATTCCATTCAAATGCTTTTCCTGTATGAAAGTGAGCAGTGAAAGCAATGATGGAGGCACCAATGTAAAGGGGATTCTGTGCTGAACAGGTCCAGCACCAGCTTTCAATCCTGGCTCTTCTGCTGTGGGAGCAGAGGCCAAACGTTCGTGCTGTACTCACTGTGCTGCTGGGCAGCTGAGAGACACCACCTGAGAATTTGGATTCAAATGGACTTTTAGGTATGAAACCGAGGAGAGACTGCAATGATGGCGACCCCGTTGCAAAGCCGCTTGTGTGCTGAAGAAGCCCAGCACTAGCTTTCCCTGATGATCCTTCTCCCGTGTGAGCAGATGCCACTGTTCATTCTGTGCTGACTGTGTTGCTGCGCAGCAGGGAGCAGGCTCTGGACTGATTTTATTCAAATGCTTTTCCTGTATGAGTGTTAGCAGTGAAAGCAACGATGGAGGCACCAATGTAAAGGTGATTGTGTGCTGAACAGGTCCAGCACCAGCTTTCAATCCTTGCTCTTCTGCTGTGGGAGCAGATGCCAAACGTTCGTGCTGTACTCACTGTGCTGCTGGGCAGCTGAGACCACCTGAGAATTTGGATTCAAATGGACTTTTAGGTATGAAACCGAGGAGAGACTGCAATGATTGTGACCCCGTTGCAAAGCTCCTTGTGTGCTGAAGTGACACAGCCCTAGCTTTCCCTGCTGGTCCTTCTGCCGTGTGAGCAGACGCCACTGTTCATTCTGTGCTGTGTTGCTGCCATCAGGGAGCAGGCTCTGGACTGATTCCATTCAAATGCTTTTCCTGTATGAAAGTGAGCACTGAAAGCAACGATGGAGGCACCAATGTAAAGGTGATTGTGTGCTGAACAGGTCCAGCACCAGCTTTCAATCCTTGCTCTTCTGCTGTGGGAGCAGATGCCAAACGTTCGTGCTGTACTCACTGTGCTGCTGGGCAGCTGAGAGACACCACCTGAGAATTTGGATTCAAATGGACTTTTAGGTATGAAACCGAGGAGAGACTGCAATGATGTTGACCCCGTTGCAAAGCTGCTTGTGTGCTGAAGAGGCCCAGCACTAGCTTTCCCTGCTGGTCCTTCTGCTGTGCGAGCAGAATCCACTGTTCATTCTGTGCTGACTGTGTTGCTGCGCAGCAGAGAGCAGGCTCTGGACTGATTCCATTCAAATGCTTTTCCTGTATGAATGTGAGCAGTGAAAGCAACGATGGAGGCACCAATGTAAAGGGGATTGTGTGCTGAACAGGTCCAGCACCAGCTTTCAATCCTGACTCTTCTGCTGTGGGAGCAGAGGCCAAACGTTCGTGCTGTACTCACTGTGCTGCTGGGCAGCTGAGAGAGACCACCTGAGAATTTGGATTCAAATGGACTTTTTGGTATGAAACCGAGGAGAGACTGCAATGATGGTGACCCCGTTGCAAAGCTCCTTGTGTGCTGAAGACACACAGCACTAGCTTTCCCTACTGGTCCTGCTGCCGTGTGAGCAGATGCCACTGTTCATTCTGTGCTGACTGTGTTGCTGCGCAGCAGAGAGCAGGCTCTGGACTGATTTTATTCAAATGCTTTTCCTGTATGAGTGTTAGCAGTGAAAGCAACGACGGAGGCACCAATGTAAAGGTGATTGTGTGCTGAACAGGTCCAGCACCAGCTTTCAATCCTGGCTCTTCTGCTGTGGGAGCAGAGGCCAAACGTTAGTGCTGTACTCACTGTGCTGCTGGGCAGCTGAGACCAACTGAGAATTTGGATTCAAATGGACTTTTAGGTATGAAACCAAGGAGAGACTGAAATGATGGTGACCCCGTTGCAAAGCTGCTTGTGTGCTGAAGAGACACAGCACTAGCTTTCCCTGCTGGTCCTTCTGCCGTGTGAGCAGATGCCACTGTTCATTCTGTGCTGTGTTGCTGCCAGCACAGAGCAGGCTCTGGACTGATTCCATTCAAATGCTTTTCCTGTATGAAAGTGAGCAGTGAAAGCAACGATGGAGGCAACAATGTAAAGGGGATTGTGTGCTGAACAGGTCCAGCACCAGCTTTCAATCCTGGCTCTTCTGCTGTGGGAGCGGAGGCCAAACGTTCGTGCTGTACTCACTGTGCTGCTGGGCAACTGAGAGAGACCACCTGAAAATTTGGATTCAAATGGACTTTTAGGTATGAAACCGAGGAGAGACTGCAATGATGGTGACACCGTTGCAAAGCTGCTTGTGTGCTGAAGAAGCAGAGCACTAGCTTTCCCTGCTGGTCCTTCTGCAGTGGGAGCAGATGCCACTGTTCATTCTGTGCTGACTGTGTTGCTGCGCAGCAGAGAGCAGGCTCTGGACTGATTCCATTCAAATGCTTTTCCTGTATGAAAGTGAGCAGTGAAAGCAACGATGGAGGCACCAATGTAAAGGGGATTGTGTGCTGAACAGGTCCAGCACCAGCTTTCAATCGTGACTCTTCTGCTGTGGGAGCAGAGGCCAAACGTCCGTGCTGTACTCACTGTGCTGCTGGGCAGCTGAGAGACACCACCTGAGAATACGGATTCAAATGGACTTTTAGGTATGAAACCGAGGAGAGACTGCAATGATGGTGGCACCATTGCAAAGCTGCTTGTGTGCTGAAGAGGCCCAGCACTAGCTTTCCCTGCTGGTCCTTCTGCCGTGTGAGCGGATGCCACTGTTCATTCTGTGCTGATTGAGTTGCTGCCAGCAGAGAGCAGCCTCTGGACTGATTCCATTCAAATGCTTTTCCTGTATGAGTGTTAGCAGTGAAAGCAACGATGGAGGCACCAATGTAAAGGGGATTCTGTGCTGAACAGGTCCAGCACCAGCTTTCAATCCTGGCTCTTCTGCTGTGGGAGCAGAGGCCAAACGTTCGTGCTGTACTCACTGTGCTGCTGGGCAGCTGAGAGACACCACCTGAGAATTTGGATTCAAATGGACTTTTAGGTATGAAACCGAGGATAGACTGCAATGATGGTGACACCGTTGCAAAGCTGCTTCTGTGCTGAAGAGACACAGCCCTAGCTTTCCCTGCTGGTCCTTCTGCCGTGTGAGCAGATGCCACTGTTCATTCTGTGCTGTGTTGCTGCCAGCAGAGAGCAGGCTCTGGACTGATTCCATTCAAATGCTTTTCCTGTAGGAAAGTGAGCAGTGAAAGCAACGATGGAGGCACCAATGTAAAGGGGATTGTGTGCTGAACAGGTCCAGCACCAGCTTTCAATCCTGGCTCTTCTGCTGTGGGAGCAGAGGCCAAACGTTCGTGCTGTACTCACTGTGCTGCTGGGCAGCTGAGAGACACCACCTGAGAATTTGGATTCAAATGGACTTTTAGGTATGAAACCGAGGAGAGACTGCAATGATGGTGACACCGTTGCAAAGCTGCTTGTGTGCTGAAGAGGCCCAGCACTAGCTTTCCCTACTGGTCCTTCTGATGTGTGAGCAGATGCCACTGTTCATTCTGTGCTGTGTTGCTGCCAGCAGGGAGCAGGCTCTGGACTGATTCTACTCAAATGCTTTTCCTGTATGAGTGTTAGCAGTGAAAGCAACGATGGAGGCACCAATGTAAAGGGGATTGTGTGCTGAACAGGTCCAGCACCAGCTTTCAATCCTGGCTCTTCTGCTGTGGGAGCAGAGGCCAAACGTTCGTGCTGTACTCACTGTGCTGCTGGGCAGCTGAGAGAGACCACCTGAAAATTTGGATTCAAATGGACTTTTAGGTATGAAACCGAGGAGAGACTGCAATGATGGTGACCCCGTTGCAAAGCTGCTTGTGTGCTGAAGAGGCCCACCACTAGCTTTCCCTGCTGGTCCTTCTGCCGTGTGAGCAGATGCCACTGTTCATTCTGTGCTGATTGAGTTGCTGCGCAGCAGAGAGCAGCCTCTGGACTGATTCCATTCAAATGCTTTTCCTTATGAAAGTGAGCAGTGAAAGCAACGATGGAGGCACCAATGTAAAGGTGATTGTGTGCTGAACAGGTCCAGCACCAGCTTTCAATCCTGGCTCTTCTGCTGTGGGAGCAGAGGCCAAACGTTCGTGCTGTACTCACTGTGCTGCTGGGCAGCTGACACCACCTGAGAATTTGGATTCAAATGGACTTTTAGATATGAAACCGAGGAGAGACTGCAATGATGGTGACCCCGTTGCAAAGCTGCTTGTGCGCTGAAGAAGCAGAGCACTAGCTTTCCCTGCTGGTCTTTCTGCCGTGGGAGCAGATGCCACTGTTCTTTCTGTGCTGAATGTGTTGCTGCGCAGCAGAGAGCAGGCTCTGGACTGATTCCATTCAAATGCTTTTCCTGTATGAAAGTGAGCAGTGAAAGCAACGATGGAGGCACCAATGTAAAGGTGATTGTGTGCTGAACAGGTCCAGCACCAGCTTTCAATCCTGGCTCTTCTGCTGTGGGAGCAGAGGCCACTGTTCATTCTGTGCTGATTGTGTTGCTGCCAGCAGGGAGCAGGCTCTGGACTGATTCCATTCAAATGCTTTTCCTGTATGAGTGTTAGCAGTGAAAGCAACGATGGAGGCCCAAATGTAAAGGTGATTGTGTGCTGAACAGGTCCAGCACCAGCTTTCAATCCTGGCTCTTCTGCTGTGGGAGCAGAGGCCAAACGTTCGTGCTGTACTCACTGTGCTGCTGGGCAGCTGAGAGACACCACCTGAGAATTTGGATTCAAATGGACTTTTAGGTATGAAACCGAGGAGAGACTGCAATGATGGTGTCACCGTAGCAAAGCTGACTGTGTGCTGAAGAGGCCCAGCACACGCTTTACCTGCTGGTCCTTCTGCCGTGGGAGCAGATGCCACTGTTCATTCTGAGCAGTGTTGCTGCCAGCAGACAGCAGGCTCTGGACTGATTCCATTCAAATGCTTTTCCTGTATGAAAGTGAGCACTGAAAGCAACGATGGAGGCACCAATGTAAAGGTGATTGTGTGCTGAACAGTTCCAGCACCAGCTTTCAATCCTGGCTCTTCTGCTGTGGGAGCAGAGGCCAAACGTTCGTGCTGTACTCACTGTGCTGCTGGGCAGCTGAGAGAGACCACCTGAGCTTGGAATCAAAAGGACTTTTAGGTATGAAACCGAGGAGAGACTGCAATGATTGTGTCACCTTAGCAAAGCTGAATGTGTCCCGAAGAGGCCCAGCACTAGCTTTCCCTGCTGGTCCTTCTGCTGTGGGAGCAGATGCCACTGTTCATTCTGTGCTGTGTTGCTGCGCAGCAGGGAGCAGCCTGTGGGCTGATTCTATACAAATGCTTTTCCTTTATGAAAGTGAGCAGTGAAGGCAGCGATGGAGGCACCAATGTAAAGGTGATTGTGTGCTGAGCAGGTCCACCACCAGCTTTCCCTCCTGGCTCTTCTGCTGTGGGAGCAGAGGCCAAACGTTGGTGCTGTACTCACTGTGCTGCTGGGCAGCTGAGAGAGACCACCTGAGCATTTGGATTCAAATGGACTTTTAGGTATGAAACCGAGGAGAGACTGCAATGATGGTGTCACCTTAGCAAGGCTGACTGTGTGCTAAAGAGGCCCAGCACTAGATTTCCCTGCTGGTCCTTCTGCTGTGGGAGCAGATGCCACTGTTCATTCTGTGCTGACTGTGTTGCTGCGCAGCAGAGAGCAGGCTCTGGACTGATTCCATTCAAATGCTTTTCCTGTATGAAAGTGAGCAGTGAAAGCAACGATGGAGGCACCAATGTAAAGGGGATTGTGTGCTGAACAGGTCCAGCACCAGCTTTCAATCCTGGCTCTTCTGCTCTGGGAGCAGAGGCCAAACGTTCGTGCTGTACTCACTGTGCTGCTGGGCAGCTGAGAGAGACCACCTGAGAATTTGGATTCAAATGGACTTTTAGGTATGAAACCGAGGAGAGACTGCAATGATGGTGAAAGCGTTGCAAAGCTTCTTGTGTGCTGAAGAGGCCCAGCTCCAGCTTTCCCTGCTGGTCCTTTTGCTGTGCGAGCAGATGCCACTGTTCATTCTGTGCTGACTGTGTTGCTGCGCGGCAGAGAGCTGCCTCTGGACTGATTCCGTTCAAATGCTTTTCCTGTATGAATGTGAGCAGTGAAAGCAACGATGGAGGCACCAGTGTAAACGTGATTGTGTGCTGAACAGGTCCAGCACCAGCTTTCAATCCTGGCTCTTCTGCTGCCGGAGTAGTGGCCAAACGTTCGTGCTGTACTCACTGTGCTGCTGGGCAGCTGAGAGACACCACCTGAGAATATGGATTCAAATGGACTTTTAGGTATGAAACCGAGGAGAGACTGCAATGATGGTGACACTGTTGCGAAGCAGCTTGTATTCTGAAGAGGCCCAGCACTAGCTTTCCCTGCTGGTCCTTCTGCCGTGTCAGCAGATACCACGGTTCATTCTGTGCTGACTGTGTTGCTGCCAGCAGAGAGCAGGCTCTGGACTGATTCCATTCAAATGCTTTTCCTGAATGAATGTGAGCAGTGAAAGCAACGATGGAGGCACCAATGTAAAGGTAATTGTGTGATGAACAGGTCCAGCACCAGCTTTCAATCCTGGCTCTTCTGCTGTGGGAGCAGAGGCCAAACGTTCGTGCTGTACTCACTGTGCTGCTTCGCTGCTGAGAGAGACCACCTGAAAATTTGGATTCAAATGGACTTTTAGGTATGAAACCGAGGAGAGACTGCAATGATGGTGACACCGTTTGCATAGCTGCTTGTGTGCTGAAGAGGCCCAGCACTACCTTTCCCTGCTGGTCCTTCTGCTGTGGGAGCAGATGCCACTGTTCATTCTGTGCTGTGTTGCTGCGCTGCAGAGAGCAGGCTCTGGACTGATTCCATTCAAATGCTTTTCCTGTATGGAAGTGAACAGTGAAAGCAACGATGGAGGCACCAATGTAAAGGTGATTGTGGGCTGAACAGGTCCGGCACCAGCTTTCAATCCTTGCTCTTCTGCTGTGGGAGCAGATGCCAAACGTTCGTGCTGTTCTCACTGTGCTGCTGGGCAGCTGAGACCACCTGAGAATTTGGATTCAAATGGACTTTTAGGTAGGAAACCGAGGAGAGACTGCAATGATGGTGACCCCGTTGCAAAGCTGCTTGTGTGCTGAAGAAGCAGAGCACTAGCTTTCCCTGCTGGTCCTTCTGCCGTGTGAGCAGATGCCAGTGTTCATTCTGTGCTGATTGTGTTCCTGCGCAGCAGAGAGCAGCCTCTGGACTGATTCCATTCAAATGCTTTTCCTGAATGAATGTGAGCAGTGAAAGCAACGATGGAGGCACCAATGTAAAGGTGATTGTGTGCTGAACAGGTCCAGCACCAGCTTTCAATCCTGGCTCTTCTGCTGTGGGAGCAGATGCCAAACGTTCGTGCTGTACTCACTGTGCTGCTGGGCAGCTGAGAGAGACCACCTAAAAATTTGGATTCAAATGGACTTTTAGGTATGAAACCGAGGAGAGACTGCAATGATTTGACACCGTTTGCATAGCTGCTTGTGTGCTGAAGAGGCCCAGCAGTAGCTTTCCCTGCTGGTCCTTCTGCTGTGGGAGCAGATGCCACTGTTCATTCTGTGCTGTGTTGCTGCGCTGCAGAGAGCAGGCTCTGGACTGATTCCATTCAAATGCTTTTCCTGAATGAATGTGAGCAGTGAAAGCACCGATGGAGGCACCAATGTAAAGGTGATTGTGTGCTGAACAGGTCCAGCACCAGCTTTCAATCCTGGCTCTTCTGCGGTGGGAGCAGAGGCCAAACGTTCGTGCTGTACTCACTGTGCTGCTGGGCAGCTGAGAGACACCACCTGAGAATTTGGATTCAAATGGACTTTTAGGTATGAAACCGAGGAGAGACTGCAATGATGGTGACACCGTTGCAAAGCTGCTTGTGTGCTGAAGAGGCCCAGCACTAGCTTTCCCTGCTGGTCCTTCTGCCGTGGGAGCAGATGCCACTGTTCATTCTGTGCTGACTGTGTTGCTGCGCTGCAGAGAGCAGCCTCTTGACTGATTCCATTCAAATGCTTTTCCTGTATGAATGTGAGCAGTGAAAGCAAAGATGGAGGCACCAATGTAAAGGTGATTGTGTGCTGAACAGGTCCAGCACCAGCTTTCAATCCTGGCTCTTCTGCTGTGGGAGCAGAGGCCAAACGTTCGTGCTGTACTCACTGTGCTGCTGGGCAGCTGAGAGAGACCACCTGAGAATTTGGATTCAAATGGACATTTAGGTATGAAACCGAGGAGAGACTGCAATGATGGTGGCACCGTTGCAAAGCTGCTTGTGTGCTGAAGAGGCGAGCACTAGCTTTCCCGGCTCGTCCTTCTGCTGTGGGAGCAGATGCCACTGTTCATTCTGTACTGACTGTGTTGCTGCCAGCAGAGAGCAGGCTCTGGACTGATTCCATTCAAATGCTTTTCCTGTATGAAAGTGAGCAGTGAAAGCAACGATGGAGGCACCAATGTAAAGGGGATTGTGTGCTGAACAGGTCCAGCACCAGCTTTCAATCCTGGCTCTTCTGCTGTGGGAGCAGAGGCCAAACGTTCGTGCTGTACTCACTGTGCTGCTGGGCAGCTGAGAGACACCACCTGAGAATTTGGATTCAAATGGACTTTTAGGTATGAAACCGAGGAGAGACTGCAATGATGGTGACCCCGTTGCAAAGCGGCTTGTGTGCTGAAGAGACACAGCCCTAGCTTTCCCTGCTGGTCCTTCTGATGTGTGAGCAGATGCCACTGTTCATTCTGTGCTGTGTTGCTGCCAGCAGGGAGCAGGCTCTAAACTGATTCCGTTCAAATGCTTTTCCTGTATGAGTGTTAGCAGTGAAAGCAACAATGGAGGCACCAATGTAAAGGTGATTGTGTGCTGAACAGGTCCAGCACCAGCTTTCAATCCTTGCTCTTCTGCTGTGGGAGCAGATGCCAAACGTTCGTGCTGTACTCACTGTGCTGCTGGGCAGCTGAGACCACCTGAGAATTTGGATTCAAATGGACTTTTAGGTATGAAACCGAGGAGAGACTGCAATGATGGTGACCCCGTTGCAAAGCTGCTTGTGTGCTGAAGAGGCCCAGCACTAACTTTCCCTGATGATTCTTCTGCCGTGTGAGCAGATGCCACTGTTCATTCTGTGCTGTGTTCCTGCGCAGCAGATAGCAGCCTCTGGACTGATTCCATTCAAATGCTTTTCCTGTATGAAAGTGAGCAGTGAAAGCAACGATGGATGCACCAATGTAAAGGTGATTGTGTGCTGAACAGGTCCAGCACCAGCTTTCAATCCTGGCTCTTCTGCTGTGGGAGCAGAGGCCAAACGTTCGTGCTGAACTCACTGTGCTGCTGGGCAGCTGAGAGACACCACCTGAGAATTTGGATTCAAATGGACTTTTAGGTATGAAACCGAGGAGAGACTGCAATGATGGTGACACCGTTGCAAAGCTGCTTGTGTGCTGAAGAGACACAGCCCTAGCTTTCCCTGCTGGTCCTTCTGCCGTGTGAGCAGATGCCACTGTTCATTCTGTGCTGTGTTGCTGCCAGCAGGGAGCAGGCTCTGGACTGATTCTATTCAAATGCTTTTCCTGTATGAGTGTTAGCAGTGAAAGCAACGATGGAGGCACCAATGTAAAGGTGATTGTGTGCTGAACAGGTCCAGCACCAGCTTTCAATCCTTGCTCTTCTGCTGTGGGAGCAGATGCCAAACGTTCGTGCTGTACTCACTGTGCTGCTGGGCAGCTGAGACCACCTGAGAATTTGGATTCAAATGGACTTTTAGGTATGAAGCCGAGGAGAGACTGCAATGATGGTGACCCCGTTGCAAAGCTGCTTGTGTGCTGAAGAGGCCCAGCACTAACTTTCCCTGCTGGTCCTTCTGCCGTGTGAGCAGTTGCCGCTGTTCATTCTGTGCTGACTGTGTTGCTGCGCAGCAGAGAGCAGCCTCTGGACTGATTCCATTCAAATGCTTTTCCTGTATGAAAGTGAGCAGTGAAAGCAACGACGGGGGCACCAATGTAAAGGGGATTGTGTGCTGAACAGGTCCAGCACCAGCTTTCAATCCTGGCTCTTCTGCTGTGGGAGCAGAGGCCAAACGTTCGTGCTGTACTCACTGTGCTGCTGGGCAGCTGAGCGACACCACCTGAGAATTCGGATTCAAATGGACTTTTAGGTATGAAACCGAGAAGAGACTGCAATGATGGTGACACCGTTGCAAAGCTGCTTGTGTGCTGAAGAGGCCCAGCACTAGCTTCCCTGATGATCCTTCTCCCGTGTGAGCAGATGCCACTGTTCATTCTGCGCTGTGTTGCTGCGCAGCAGAGAGCAGCCTCTGGACTGATTCCATTCAAATGCTTTTCCTGTATGAAAGTGAGCAGTGAAAGCAACGATGGATGCACCAATGTAATGGTGATTGTGTGCTGAACAGGTCCAGCACCAGCTTTCAATCCTGGCTCTTCTGCTGTGGGAGCAGAGGCCAAACGTTCGTGCTGTACTAACTGTGCTGCTGGGCAGCTGAGAGACACCACCTGAGAATTTGGATTCAAATGGACTTTTAGGTATGAAACCGAGGAGAGACTGCAATGATGGTGACCCCGTTGCAAAGCTGCTTGTGTGCTGAAGAGACACAGCTGTTGGAGTCGCGGGAGACAATCCTCATGCTCTCATGGTCAGCAAGTCTCGTTTATTTAGCAAGATACAACCCCTTTTATAGCCTGCAGTGTTAGATACATTTCCTGCTAGGATACAGCAAAATCATTGGTCAGCCCGTGCTGACGCAGGGGCCTCCCAAGCGTGACCGCCTCCTGCTTCAACATGCCTCGACATGTCCCGGCTTGTCCCAGCTTGCCCAAGCATTACCGTTGCGCTATCTCAGCAAGATACCGTGGCGCTATCTCAGCAAGATACCGTGGCGCCACCTTCAGCAAGATGTACATCCTGTTTCTTGAGCAACTCAGGGTGAACATTAACCACAAGATTACCGTAGCCTTGAGGCCTATATTTCCACCAGCTGCACAGTATCATGACCTCTTTTACTTAGCCATTCTGTTGTTAAGCTCTCTACACTTCCCCCATTTTCTTTAGTAGCAAGCATAGCCATATTATGATTAAAAGTATTCGATATCATTTTTTGCAAACACTGCATAATACATGGTAAAAGCAAGATTGCAAACAAGATTATAGCCAACACCAAAACAATTTTTTCTATCAAAGTAATTAACCAGGGAGATAATCCAAAGGACGCTAACCAGTTTGTGAAAGGATCACTTGTCTCTTGTAATTTTCGCATATTGTCTTTCAATAGCGCCAATTGCTTATGAATGGAATTAGAGTGATCAGAGAGACTCATACAACACATTCCATCAAACTCTTCACATCCATGTCCCTGTTCCAACAACAATGAGCCGCGCCAATGGCAGTGAAGGACTAGCCAAAGAAATTTCTTACCAGTGGAATTCTCCCCCCTCTTAATTTGTTCCATCACCTGCTTTATAACACTACCATTGTATTAAAATTTTTCTAGCTTTTGCCTTAGCATTTTCTAGCGGCTACTGCAAATTTCCATACTCTAACATCTCTTTTACAAGTGACAAATCTATACAATACAAGGTGCAGTTTCTTATTAGCAACTAGCTAGTAAATACAGGTGGTTTTATACACAAAATCACAACCTCTAATAATAGCTACTTTACAAGCACACATATTCAGGATGTTACTTTTCAGTTGCCCCCAAGTGATGTTTTGCAGTTATTTGGTCTTTCTCTTCCTCTATCTCATTCTGCTTGGGGTAATCACGGTCAGCTCCTGTAGCTGAGGCATCAGGTTTATCCATTCGTCTGTCCAGCTCATGGCAAGGCTTGACAAACTTTGCAGGCAGTCACCATGGACCTGTAGGCAGGAGGACACAAATATACCCCCTCCCCCAGGTTATCAGTTCTTCAGAAGTAGACAGGTTAGACAGGTTAAGTGCAGCATCATTACTCTCTCTCTTCCCCCCTCTTTTTTTTTTTTTTTTTTTTTTTTTTTTTTTTTTTTTTTTTAGTCCCTGCAAAAGCCATCATTACTCCCACTACAGTCCCACGTACAGAACAAGGACCCTGTGGAGACTAACAGCAAACCAGCTCTGAGAAGCATCACTGCAGTGCGAGGTGGCAGGCTCAAACTTAGCGGGCATCCCCGCAGAGGCTCTGCCTCCCCCACATCGTATGAGGCTTGGGCTTTTATACTGAGAAAAATGCACACTCATTCCAACACAGGTGGCCAGCCTGTGCTGGAAGAAGTGGCCAGCAGTATCTACAGAGGTCTCCAAGGGTTGATAGAAACCTGGTCATACTTATATTTACCAACTTCTAGTACATGAGTATCACAGAGAAACTGTATGGGCTCCCCCTGTCAATTGCAAGAAAAAATCATAACATATACAGCTTGAGTATAAGAGGATTTTAACGCATACGTGGTCACTGTTTGTCAGGCCCCCTTAACTATTTTGAGATCAAGAGCTTCCCACTCTTTAGCCCCCTGCTGTGTAGTAAACACAGGATATGCAAAGATGCCCATAGCAGAAAATTCCCCAGTAATGATCAAACATTTGGTTACCCATTGTTACAACTGAGCGTCTCCAGGGCCAGTAAGTCTGAGCAGACCCACCCGGGAGACGAAGAGTCAGGGTCTGGAAGCAGAGGATATAAATCTGGCTCGGATTCAGGGGATTCGGGGGCTGATCCTGCGCCGAACTCGGGGTCTCCGTTGCTCGCAGCTGTGTCTTTCTTCTCAGGTGTATCTCGTTCGGTATGTAGCCGTCTGCAGACCTGGCTCCTCCGTGACTGAGTTAAAATTTTTTTTTTTTTTTCTTTCTAGGGCGTAGTGGGTTGGAGAGGCTCGCGGTTCCTTTAAATCTCCTGCTAGCGCATGATCTCTATTTTCTACTGCGTGCTTCACAGTGGCGCCGCAATCGATCCGGCGCTGAGGCACCGCCTTTTTTCTTTCGGATTTCTCGACATTTATCATGCGTATACCTTCTAATATACTTTCTCTGTCCTTTTCAAAGTCCCTACTTTCGGAACTGGGGTGGTGGGGGAGCAGGGGGTTACACCTCCTCCGCGGCACCTTCTGATGGAGGGGGAGAAAAGGAAGGGGGGGGGTGCGGGGTGGGGAAACCTTGTGCTCCCGCGAGTTGGGGGAAATGAGTTGTATTCTTCCCCCGGTTTCAACTGACCGGGGACGTCTGTTCCTAGTTTCTCCATTGCTACTGCGGCAGTTTTCTTTCCTGCCTTGTATATTTTTATACAGTTCATTACTTCCCTCCGTGGTTTACCGACCCTTTTTGCTGTTTTACCATCATTAAGCACTGAGTCAAATAGTTCATTACCAAACTTTCGCCACTCACTCTCCTCAAATATTGTATTAGGATGTGCAAAAAAAAAAAATCTCTTAGCCTTCCCTAGCCACTAGACCTGCTAGCTGCTTTAGAGTCTCAGGCTCAATTCCCCGCTTTTATAAAAAGCACTGTAAAAAGTTCAGGGCTCAGTTCCCCGCTTTTATAAAAAGCACTGTAATAAGTCCAGGGCTACCTCTCGGTCCATTTTCATGGCCAGCCTTTTCCGGATCGTCTTCTTCTGGGTCGTCCTGTAACCTCGGTCTCCGGATCGGCCTCCCGACGCAGCAGTGTCTGGTTCGCCCCAGCGGCGGATTCTTTCGGTTAGTCGAAGCACCCGGGTTCGTCACGCCACCGCAGCAGCATTGCCCGCGCTTCCCGGCCACTGCCGCCGGCGCCGCTCACTCGCCGTTCCGGGTCCCCGTCGACCGGGGCCCTGTATCCCGGGTCCCCGCTAGTCGGGGCCCTGTATCCGGGTCCCCGTCGACCGGGTCCCTGTATCTGGGTCCCCGCTAGTTGGGGCCCTGTATTCCGGGTCCCTGCTAGTCGGGTCCCTGTAATCCGGGTCCCCGCTAGTCGGGGCCCTGTAAAAAGATCATACGCTGCTTGCCTGTCCATATTTACCGGATCCGTTGCAC
Source organism: Pezoporus flaviventris (assembly GCF_033815535.1). Taxonomy (NCBI): domain Eukaryota; kingdom Metazoa; phylum Chordata; class Aves; order Psittaciformes; family Psittacidae; genus Pezoporus; species Pezoporus flaviventris. Next base: position 98,385 of record NW_026892821.1, read on the forward strand.
CCTCCAGGCGTCGGCAGCGCGTAGCAGCAGAGCCAGCCGATGCTGCGCTCTGGGCCAAAGCAGAAAGCAAGCAGCCCACCAATGTGTCACTGCAGTCCTGCAGAAGCCGTCTTTATGTCGAGACCTGCACCCAACGCAACTCCTCTAGGCAGAAGGAGGGATCCCCGTTCCCTGTTCGGGTCCCTGTTCGGGCGCCAATTGTTGGAGTCGCGGGAGACAATCCTCATGCTCTCATGGTCAGCAAGTCTCGTTTATTTAGCAAGATACAACCCTTTTATAGCCTGCAGTGTTAGATACATTTCCTGCTAGGATACAGCAAAATCATTGGTCAGCCCGTGCTGACGCAGGGGCCTCCCAAGCGTGACCGCCTCCTGCTTCAACATGCCTCGACATGTCCCGGCTTGTCCCAGCTTGCCCAAGCATTACCGTTGCGCTATCTCAGCAAGATACCGTGGCGCTATCTCAGCAAGATACCGTGGCGCCACCTTCAGCAAGATGTACATCCTGTTTCTTGAGCAACTCAGGGTGAACATTAACCACAAGATTACCGTAGCCTTGAGGCCTATATTTCCACCAGCTGCACAGTATCATGACCTCTGTTACCTAGCCATTCTGTTGTTAAGCTCTCTACACACAGCCCTAGCTTTCCCTGCTGGTCCTTCTGCCGTGTGAGCAGATGCCACTGTTATTCTGTGCTGTGTTGCTGCCAGCAGGGAGCAGGCTCTGGACTGATTCCATTCAAATGCTTTTCCTGTATGAAAGTGAGCAGTGAAAGCAACGATGGATGCACCAATGTAAAGGTGATTGTGTGCTGAACAGGTCCAGCACCAGCTTTCAATCCTGGCTCTTCTGGTGTGGGAGCAGAGGCCAAACGTTCGTGCTGTACTAACTGTGCTCCTGGGCAGCTGAGAGACACCACCTGAGAATTTGGATTCAAATGGACTTTTAGGTATGAAGCCGAGGAGAGACTGCAATGATGGTGACCCCATTGCAAAGCTGCTTGTGTGCTGAAGAGACACAGCACTAGCTTTCCCTGATGATCCTTCTCCCGTGTGAGCAGATGCCACTGTTCATTCTGTGCTGACTGTGTTCCTGCGCAGCAGAGAGTAGCCTCTGGACTGATTCCATTCAAATGCTTTTCCTGTATGAAAGTGAGCAGTGAAAGCAACGATGGATGCACCAATGTAAAGGTGATTGTGTGCTGAACAGGTCCAGCACCAGCTTTCAATCCTGGCTCTTCTGCTGTGGGAGCAGAGGCCAAACGTTCGTGCTGTACTCACTGTGCTGCTGGGCAGCTGAGAGACACCACCTGAGAATTTGGATTCAAATGGACTTTTTGGTATGAAACCAAGGAGAGACTGCAATGATGGTGACCCCTTTGCAAAGCTGCTTGTGTGCTGAAGAGACACAGCACTAGCTTTCCCTGCTGGTCCTTCTGCCGTGTGAGCAGATGCCACTGTTCATTCTGTGCTGTGTTGCTGCCAGCAGGGAGCAGGCTCTGGACTGATTCTATTCAAATGCTTTTCCTCTATGAGTGTTAGCAGTGAAAGCAACGATGGATGCACCAATGTAAAGGTGATTGTGTGCTGAACAGGTCCAGCACCAGCTTTCAATCCTTGCTCTTCTGCTGTGGGAGCAGATGCCAAACGTTCGTGCAGTACTCACTGTGCTGCTGGGCAGCTGAGAGACACCACCTGAGAATTTGGATTCAAATGGACCTCTAGGTATGAAACCGAGGAGAGACTGCAATGATGGTGACCCCGTTGCAAAGCTGCTTGTGTGCTGAAGAGACAGAGCCCTAGCTTTCCCTCCTGGTCCTTCTGCCGTGTGAGCAGATGCCATTGTTCATTCTGTGCTGACTGTGTTGCTGCGCAGCAGAGAGCAGGCTCTGGACTGATTCCATTCAAATGCTTTTCCTGTATGAAAGTGAGCAGTGAAAGCAACGATGGAGGCACCAATGTAAAGGTGATTGTGTGCTGAACAGTTCCAGCACCAGCTTTCACTCCTTGCTCTTCTGCTGTGGGAGCAGATGCCAAACGTTCGTGCTGTACTCACTGTGCTGCTGGGCAGCTGAGAGACACCACCTGAGAATTTGGATTCAAATGGACTTTTAGGTATGAAACCGAGGAGAGACTGCAATGATGGTGACCCCGTTGCAAAGCTGCTTGTGTGCTGAAGAGGCCCAGCACTAGCTTTTCCTGATGATCCATCTGCCGTGTGAGCAGATGCCACTGTTCATTCTGTGCTGACTGTGTTGCTGCGCAGCTGAGAGCAGGCTCTGGTATGATTCCATTCAAATGCTTTTCCTGTATGAAAGTGAGCAGTGAAAGCAACGATGGAGGCACCAATGTAAAGGTGATTGTGTGCTGAACAGGTCCAGCACCAGCTTTCAATCCTGGCTCTTCTGCTGTGGGAGCAGAGGCCAAACGTTCGTGCAGTACTCACTGTGCTGCTGGGCAGCTGAGAGACACCACCTGAGAATTTGGATTCAAATGGACTTTTAGGGATGAAACCGAGGAGAGACTGCAATGATGGTGACACCGTTGCAAAGCTGACTGTGTGCTGAAGAGGCCCAGCAGTAGCTTTCCCTGCTGGTCCTTCTGCTGTGGGAGCAGATGCCACCATTCATTCTATGCTGACTGTGTTGCTGCTCAGCAGAGAGCAGCCTCTGGGCTGATTCCATTCAAGCGCTTTTCCTGCATGAATGTGAGCAGTGAAAGCAACGATGGAGGCACCGATGTAAAAGTGATTGTGTGCTGAACAGGTCCAGCACCAGCTTTCAATCCTGGCTCTTCTGGTGTGGGAGCAGAGGCCAAACGTTCGTGCTGTACTCACTGTGCTGCTGGGCAGCTGAGAGACACCACCTGAGAATTTCGATTCAAATGGACTTTTAGGTATGAAACCGAGGAGAGACTGAAATGATGGTGACACCGTTGCAAAGCTGACTGTGTGCTGAAGAGGCCCAGCACTAGCTTTCCCTGCTGGTCCTTCTGCTGTGGGAGCAGATGCCACTGTTCATTCTGTGCTGACTGTGTTGCTGCCAGCAGAGAGCAGGATCTGGACTGATTCCATTCAAATGCTTTTCCTGTATGAAAGTGAGCAGTGAAAGCAACGATGGAGGCACCAATGTAAAGGTGATTGTGTGCTGAGCGGGTCCAGCACCAGCTTTCAACCCTGGCTCTTCTGCTGTGGGAGCAGAAGCCAAACGTTCGTGCTGTACTCACTGTGCTGCTGGGCAGCTGAGAGTGACCACCTGAGAATTTGGATTCAAAGGGACTTTTAGGTATGAAACCGAGGCGAGACTGCAATGATGGTGACACCATTGCAAAGCTGCTTGTGTGCTGAAGAGGCCCAGCACTAGCTTTCCCTGATGGTCCTTCTGCCGTGTGAGCAGATGCCACTGTTCATTCTGTGCTGACTGTGTTGCTGCCAGCAGAGAGCTGGCTCTGGACTGATTCCATTCAAATTCTTTTCCTGTATGAAAGTGAGCAGTGAAATCAGCGATGGAGGCACCGATGTAAAGGTGATTGTGTGCTGAACAGGCCCAGCCCCAGCTTTCAATCCTGGCTCTTCTGCTGTGGGAGCAGAGGCCAAACGTTCGTGCTGTACTCACTGTGCTGCTGGGCAGCTGAGAGAGCACCTGAGAATTTGGATTCAAATGGACTTTTAGGTATGAAACCGAGGAGAGACTGCAATGATGGTGACACCGTTGCATAGCTGCTTCTGTGCTGAAGAGGCCCAGCACTAGCTTTCCCTGCTGGTCCTTCTGCTGTGGGAGCAGATGCCACTGTTCATTCTGTGCTGACTGTGTTGCTGCCAGCAGAGAGCAGGCTCTTCACTGATTCCATTCAAATGCTTTTCCTACATGAAAGTGAGCAGTGAAAGCAACCACGGGGGCACCAATGTAAAGGTGATTGTGCTCTGAGCAGGCCCAGCACCAGCTTTCAATCCTGGCTCTTCTGCTGTGGGAGCAGAGGCCAAACGTTCGTGCTGTACACACTGAGCTGATGGGCAGCTGAGAGAGACCACCCGAGAATTTGGATTCAAATGGACTTTTAGGTATGAAACCGAGGAGAGACTGCAATGTTGGTGTCACTGTTGCAAAGGTGACTGTGTGCTGAAGAGCCCCAGCACTAGCTTTCCCTGCTGGTCCTTCTGCTGTTGGAGCAGATGCCACTGTTCATTCTGTGCTGACTGTGTTGCTGCGCAGCAGAGAACAGTCTCTGGACTGATTCCATTCAAATGCTTTTCCTGTATGAATGTGAGCAGTGAAATCAGCGATGGAGGCACCATTGTAAAGGGGATTGTGTGCTGAACAGGCCCAGCATCAGCTTTCCCTCCTGGCTCTTCTGCTGTGGGAGCAGAAGCCAAACGTTCGTGCTGTACTCACTGTGCTGCTGGGCAGCTGAGAGAGACCACCCAAGAATTTGGATTCAAATGGACTTTTAGGGATGAAACCGAGGAGAGACTGCAAAGATGGTGACACCGTTGCAAAGCTGCTTGCTTGCTGATGAGGCCCAGCACTAGCTTTCCCTGCTGGTCCTTCTGCTGTGGGAGCAGATGCCACTGTTCATTCTGTGCTGACTGTGTTGCTGCGCAGCAGAGAGCAGCCTCTGGACTGATTCCATTCAAATGCTTTTCCTGGATGAATGTGAGCAGTGAAAGCAATGATGGAGGCACCGATGCAGAGGTGATTGTGTGCTGAACAGGCCCAACACCAGCTTTAAATCGTGGCTCTTCTGCTGTGTTAGCAGAGGCCAAACGTTGGTGCTGTACTCACTGTGCTTCTGGGCAGCTGAGAGAGTCCACCTGAGAATTTGGATTCAAACGGACTTTTAGGTATGAAACCGAGGAGAGACTGCAATGATGGTGACACCGTTGCAAAGCTGCCTGTGTCCTGAAGAGGCCCAGCACTAGCTTTCCCTGCTGGTCCCTCTGCTGTGGGAGCAGATGCCACTGTTCTTTCTGTGCTGACTGTGTTGCTGCGCAGCAGAGAGCAGGCTCTGTACTGATTCCATTCAAATGCTTTTCCTGTATGAAAATGAGCAGTGAAAGCAATGATGGAGGCATCGATGCAGAGGTGATTGTGTGCTGAACAGGCCCAGCACCAGCTTTCAATCCTGGCTCTTCTGCTGTGGGAGCAGTGGCCAAACATTCGTGCTGTACTCACTGTGCTGCTGGGCAGCTGACGGAGACCACCTGAGATTTTGGATTCAAACGGACTTTTAGGTATGAAACTGAGGAGAGACTGCAATGATGGTGACAGCGTTGCAAAGCTGAGTGTGTGCTGAAGAAGCCCAGCACTAGATTTCCCTGCTGGTCCCTCTGCTGTGGGAGCAGATGCCACTGTTCTTTCTGTGCTGACTGTGTTGCTGCGCAGCAGAGAGCAGGCTCTGGACTGATTCCATTCAAATGCTTTTCCTGTATGAATGTGAGCAGTGAAAGCAAGGATGGAGGCACCGATGTAAAGGTGATTTTGTGCTGAACAGGCCCATCACCAGCTTTCTCTGCTGGCTCTTCTGCTGTGGGAGCAGAGGCCAAACGTTCGTGCTGTACTCACTGTGCTGCTGGGCAGCTGAGAGTGACCACCTGAGATTTTTGATTCAAATGGACTTCTAGGTATGAAACCGAGGAGAGACTGCAATAATGGTGACACCGTTGCAAAGCTGAGTGTGTGCTGAAGAGGCCCAGCACCAGCTTTCCCTGCTGGTCCTTCTGCTGTGGAAGCAGAGGCAAAACGTTCATTCAGTGCTGACTGTGTTGCTGCGCAGCAGAGAGCAGGCTCTGGACTGATTCCATTCAAATGCTTTTCCTGTATGAAAGTGAGCAGTGAAAGCAATGATGGAGGCACCGATGCAGAGGTGATTGTGTGCTGAACAGGCCCAGCACCAGCTTTCCCTCCTGGCTCTTCTGCTGTGGGAGCAGACGCCAAACGTTCGTGCTGTACTCACTATGCTGCTGGGCAGCTGAGAGAGACCACCTGAGAATTTGGATTCAAATGGACTTTTAGGTATGAAACCGAGGAGAGACTGCAATGATGGTGACACCGTTGCAAAGCTGACTGTGTGTTGAAGAGGCCCATCACCAGGTATCCCTGCTGGTCCTTCTGCTGTGGGAGCAGATGCCACTGTTCATTCTGTGCTGACTGTGTTGCTGCCGGAAGAGAGCAGGCTATGTACTGATTCCATTCAAATGCTTTTCCTGTATGAAATTGAGCAGTGAAAGTAATGATGGAGGCACTGATGCAAAGGTGATTGTGTGCTGAACAGGCCCACCACCAGCTTTCAATCCACGCTCTTCTGCTGTTGGAGCAGAGGCCAAACGTTCGTGCTGTACTCACTGTGCTGCTGGGCAGCTGAGAACGACCAGCTGAGAATTTGGATTCAAATGGAATTTTAGGTATGAAACCGAGGAGAGACTGCAATGATGGTGACAGCATTGCAAAGCTGACTGTGTGCTGAAGAGGCCCAGCACCAGCTTTCCCTGCTGGTCCTTCTGCCGTGTGAGCAGATGCCACTGTTCGTTCTGTGCTGACTGTGTTGATGCGCAGCACAGAGCAGGTTCTGGACTGGTTCCATTCAAATGCTTTTCACAGTATCACAGTATCACAGTATGTTAGAGATTGGAAGGGACCTCGAAAGATCATCTAGTCCAATCCCCCTGCCGGAGCAGGAACACCTAGATAATGTTACACAGGAATGCGTCCAGGCGGGTTTTGAATGTCTCCAGGGAAGGAGACTCCACAACCTCCCTGGGCAGCCTGTTGCAGTGTTCCGTCACCCTCACTGAGAAGAAGTTTCTTCTCAAGTTTAAGTGGAACCTCTTGTGTTCCAGTTTGTACCCATTACCCCTTGTCCTATCATTGTTTGCCACTGAGTAGAGCCTGGCTCCGTCCTCGTGACATTCCCCCTTTATATATTTATAGACACTTATAAGGTCACCCCTCAGTCTCCTCTTCTCCAAACTATAGAGACCCAGCTCCCTCTGTCTTTCCTCATAAGGAAGATGTTCCACTCCCCTAATCATCTTCGTTGCCCTGCGCTGGACTCTCTCCAGCAGCTCCCTGTCCTTCTTGAACTGAGGGGCCCAGAACTGGACACAATACTCCAGATGCGGTCTCACCAGGGCAGAGTAGAGGGGAAGGAGGACCTCTCTCGACCTACTAACCACCGCCCTTCTAATACACCCCAGGATGCCATTGGCCTTCTTAGCCACAAGGGCACAGTGTTGGCTCATGGTCATCCTGTCGTCCACTAGGACCCCCAGGTTCCTCTCCCCTATACTGCTCTCTAACAGGTCGTTCCCCAACCTATACTGGAACCTGGGGTTGTTCCTGCCCAGATGCAGGACTCTACACTTTCCCTTGTTATATTTCATCAAGTTACTCCCTGTCCAACTCTCCAGCCTATCCAGGTCTCGCTGGATGGCAGCACAGCCTTCTGGCGTGTCAGCCACTCCTCCCAGCTAAGTGTCATCAGCAATCTTGCTGATAGTACACTCAATTCCCTCATCTAAATCATTGATGAATATATTAAATAATACCGGTCCCAGTACTGACCCTTGAGGCACTCCACTAGTTACAGGCCTCCAACTAGACTCAGCCCCATAGACTACAACTCTCTGGCTTCTCTCCTTCAGCCAGTTCGCAGTCCACCTCACTACCTGATCATCCAGTCCACACTTCTTCATTTTAGCCGTGAGGATGCTGTGGGAGACTGTGTCAAATGCTTTGCTGAGGTCAAGGTAGACCACATCCACCGCTCTGCCATCATCCATCCACCGTGTTATTTCCTCATAAAAGGCTAAGAGATTGGTCAAACATGATTTCCCCCTGGTGAAGCCATGTTGACTGCCCCTCATAACCTTCTTATCCTTGATATGCCTTAAGGTGGTACCAAGGATAAGGTGTTCCATCACTTTCCCAGGGATGGAGGTGAGGCTGACCGGTCTATAGTTACCCGGGTCCTCCTTCTTGCCCTTTTTGAAGACTGGAGTGACATTTGCTTTCCTCCAGTCCTCAGGCACCTCTCCCGTTTCCCAAGACTTGGTAAAGATGATGGAGAATGGTCTAGCAATGACTTCCGCCAGTTCCCTCAGCACCCGCGGGTGCATCCCATCTGGACCCATGGATTTATGGATGTCCAGATTGCTCAACTGGTCTCTAACCCATTCCTCATCGACTAAGGCAAACCGCTCCGTCGACCTGACTTCATCTAAGGTCTCAGGGGTACAGGGCTCTTCAGGACTGCCCACAGCAGAGTAGACAGAGACAAAGAAGGCATTCAGTAACTCTGCCATCTCTTTATCTTCTGTCACCAGGGCACCCATCTCGTTCATCAGTGGGCCTACATTGCCTCTGGTGTTAGTTTTGTCTGCCATGTATTTAAAAAAGCTCTTTTTGCTGTCCTTGACCCTTCTTGCCAGGTTTAATTCTAAGGATGCCTTAGTCCTCCTAGCTGCCTTCCTACATCCTCTAGCAGCAGCCTTATATTCCTCCCAAGTGGCCAGCCCCTCCTTCCATGACCTGTAAACTCTCCTCTTCCACTTGAGCATACCCAGCAATTCCCTATTTAGCCACGCAGGTCTCTTGGCCCTCTTCCTTGACTTCCTACGTGTCGGGATGCTCCGATCTTGAGCACGGAAAAAGCAGTCCTTGAATGTCAACCAACTATCTTGGGCCCCTTTACCTTCAAGCAGCCCTGCCCATGGGATTTCCCCTAGCAATTGCTTGAAAAGGCCAAAGTTTGCCCTGCTAAAGTCCAGGGTTGCAATTCTACTTGGTATTCTACTAGTCCTGCCACACAAGATCCTGAACTCCACCATCTCGTGGTCGCTGCAACCAAGGCAGCCCTCAACCCTTACTGCTTCGACCAGATCCTCCTTGTTAGTGAGGATGAGATCCAGCAGCGCTCCTCTCCTGGTTGGCTCATCCACCATTTGCAGGAGGAAGTTATCATCCATACACTGGAGGAACCTCCTGGACTGCGGCTGGGTTGCCGAGTGGTCCTTCCAGCAAACATCAGGGAAGTTAAAATCCCCCACGATGACCACAGCCTGTGACTGTGAGGCCGCTCTCAGCTGCCTGTAGAAGGCCTCGTCAACTTCCTCACCCTGATCCGGTGGTCTGTAACAGACACCTACAACAGTATCCCCCCTGCAGCCTGCCCCTTAATTCTCACCCACAGACTCTCAACTTGCTCATCATCTGTCCCTGGACAGAACTTGGTGCACTGTAGTTCCTCCCGCACATAAAGAGCAACCCCACCACCCCGCCTGGCTGGCCTGTCTTTCCTGAAAAGGACATAGCCTTCCATGACTATATTCCAGTCATGTGAGCTGTCCCACCATGTCTCTGTAATTGCCACCAGATCATAATCTCCTGACTTAACACAGGTTTCCAACTCCTCCTGCTTATTTCCCATGCTGCGCGCATTGGTGTACAGGCATTTCAGGGAGCGAGCTGAGCACACCGATTTCACCCTAGGATTGTAGGAGGCCTCACAGTCTTCATTAATTCTGGAGCGCTGCCCCACTGGGGCAAGCCCAGCTACAAGCCGATCCCCCTTCGAATCTAGTTTAAAGCTCTCCAAATGAGCCCTGCTAATTCGTGCCCCAGCATCCTTTTCCCTCTGTGAGACAAACCTTTCTCACTTGTCATTGTCCAGACTGGTGCCCTATAAAAACAGCCGTTATCAAAGAATCCAAAGCCCTGCCTGTAGCACCAGTCTCGAAGCCAATTGTTCATGAACTGAATCTTCCCATTCCTTCCCACATCAGTGGAAGATGGAAGGAGAGAGGAGAAGATCACTTGAGCCCCAGACTCTTTCACCATCCGCCCTAAGACCCCGTAGTCTTTCTTCATCCCGCTCAGACTGCGGGAAGCAGCTTCCTCCCCACCTGTCTGGAAGACCAGCAGCGGGTAATAGTCTGTTGGGCGCACCAGGTTGGGGAGCGCCCTTGTGATATCCCTGATCCGGACTCCAGGCAGACTACACAATGTTTCTGTATGAAAATGAGCAGCGAAAGCAACGATGGAGGCACCGATGCAGAGGTGATTGTGTGCTGAACAGGCCCAGCACCAGCTTTCAATCCTGGCTCTTCTGCTGTGGGAACAGAGGCCAAACGTTCGTGCTGTACTCACTGTGCTGCTGGGCAGCTGAGAGTGACCACCTGAGAATTTGGATTCAAATGGACTTTTAGGTATGAAACCGAGGAGAGACTGCAATGATGGTGACACCGTTGCAAAGCTGCTTGTGTGCTGAAGAGGCCCAGCACTAGCTTTCCCTGCTGGTCCTTCTGCTGTGGGAGCAGATGCCACTGTTCATGCTGTGCTGACTGTGTTGCTGCACAGCAGAGAGCAGGTTCGGAACTGATTCCATTCAAATGCTTTTCCGGTATGAAAGTGAGCAGTGAAAGCAATGATGGAGGCACCAATGCAAAGGTGATTGTGTACTGAACAGGCCCAGCACCAGCTTTCCCTCCTGCCTCTTCTGCTGTGGGAGCAGAGGCCAAACGTTCGTGCTGTACTCACTGAGCTGCTGGGCAGCTGAGAGAGACCACCTGAGAATTTGGATTCAAATGGACTTTTAAGTATGAAACCGAGGAGAGACTGCAATGATGGTGACACCGTTGCAAAGCTGCTTGTGTGCTGAAGAGGCCCAGCACTAGCTTTCCCTGCTGGTCCTTCTGCTGTGGGAGCAGATGCCACTGTTCATGCTGTGCTGACTGTGTTGCTGCGCAGCAGAGAGCAGGTTCGGAACTGATTCCATTCAAATGCTTTTCCTGTATGAAAGTGAGCAGTGAAAGCAATGATGGAGGCACCAATGCAAAGGTGATTGTGTACTGAACAGGCCCAGCACCAGCTTTCCCTCCTGGCTCTTCTGCTGTGGGAGCAGAGGCCAAACGTTCGTGCTGTACTCACTGAGCTGCTGGGCAGCTGAGAGAGACCACCTGAGAATTTGGATTCAAATGGACTTTTAAGTATGAAACCGAGGAGAGACTGCAATGATGGTGACAGCGTTGCAAAGCTGCTTGTGTGCGGAAGAGGCCCAGCACTAGCTTTCCCTGCTGGTCCTTCTGCTGTGGGAGCAGATGACACTGTTCATTCTGTGCTGACTGTGTTGCTGCGCAGCAGAGAGCAGGCTCTGGACTGATTCCATTCAAATGCTTTTCCTGTATGAAAGTGAGCAGTGAAAGCAATGGTGGAGGCACCGATGCAGAGGTGATTGTGTGCTGAAGAGGCCCAGCACCAGCTTTCCCTCCTGGCTCTTCTGCTATGGGACCAGAGGCGAAACGTTTGTGCTGTACTCACTGTGCTGCTGGGCAGCTGAGTGAGACCACCCGAGAATTTGGATTCAAATGAACTTTTAGGTATGAAACCGAGGGGAGACTGCAATGATGGTGACAACGTTGCAAAGCTGACTGTGTGCTGAAGAGGCCCAGCACCAGCTTTCCCTGCTGGTCCTTCTGCTGTTGGAGCAGATGCCACTGTTCATTCTGTGCTGTGCTGCGGCGCAGCAGAGAGCAGGCTCTGGACTGATTCCATTCAAATGCTTTTCCTGTATGAAAGTGAGAAGTGAAAGCAATGATGGAGGCACCGATGCAGAGGTGATTGTGTGCTGAACAGGCTAGGCACCAGCTTTCCCTCATGCCTCTGCTGCTGTGGGAGCAGAGGCCAAACGTTCGTGCTGTACTCACTGTGCTGCTGGGCAGCTGAGAGAGACCACCTGAGAATTTGGATTCAAATGGACTTTTAGGTATGAAACCGAGGAGAGACTGCAATGATGGTGACACCGTTGCAAAGCGGACTGTGTGCTGAAGAGGCCCAGCACCAGCTTTCCCGACTGGTCCTTCTGCTTTGGGAGCAGATGCCACTGTTCTTTCTGTGCTGACTGTGTTGCTGCGCAGCAGAGAGCAGGCTCTGGACTGATTCCATTCAAATGCTTTTCCTGTATGAAAGTGAGCAGTGAAAGCAATGATGGAGGCACCGATGCAAAGGTGATTGTGTACTGAACAGGTCCAGCACCAGCTTTCAATCCTGGCTCTTCTGCTGTGGGAGCAGAGGCCAAACGTTCGTGCTGTACTCACTGTGCTGCTGGGCAGCTGTGAATGACCACCTGAGAATTTGGATTCAAATGGACTTTTAGGTATGAAACCGAGGAGAGACTGCAATGATGGTGACACCGTTGCAAAGCTGATTGTCTGCTGAAGAGGCCCAGCACCAGCTTTCCCTGCTGGTCCCTGTGCTGTGGGAGCCGATGCCACTGTTCATTCTGTGATGACTCTCCGGCTGAGTAGCAGAATGCAGGCTCTGGACTGATACCATTCAAATGCTTTTCCTGTATGAATGTGAGCAGTGAAAGCAATGATAGAGGCACCGATGCAGAGGTGATTTTGTGCTGAACAGGCCCACCACCATCATTCCCTCCTGGCTCTTCTGCTGTGGGAGCAGAGGCCAAACGTTCGTGCTATACTCACTGTGCTGCTGGGCACCTGAGAGAGACCACCTGAGAATTTGGATTCAAATGGACTTTTAGGGATGAAACCGAGGAGAGACTGCAATGATGGTGACACCGTTGCAAAGCTGATTGTCTGCTGAAGAGGCCCAGCACCAGCTTTCCCTGCTGGTCCCTGTGCGGTGGGAGCAGATGCCACTGTTCATTCTGTGATGACTCTCTGGCTGAGTAGCAGAATGCAGGCTCTGGACTGATTCCATTCAAATGCTTTTCCTGTATGAAAGTGAGCAGTGAAAGCAATGATGGAGGCACCAATGCAAAGGTGATTGCGTGCTGAACAGGCCCAGCACCAGCTTTCCCTCCTGGCTCTTCTGCTGTGGGAGCAGAGGCCAAACGTTCGTGCTGTACTCACTGTGCTGCTGGGCAGCTGAGAGAGACCACCTGAGAATTTGGATTCAAATGGACTTTTAGGTATGAAACCGAGGAGAGACTGCAATGATGGCGACACCGTTTCAAAGCTGACTGTGTGCTGACGAGGCTCAGAACCAGGTTTCCCTGATGGTCCTTCTGCTGTGGGAGCAGATGCCACTGTTCATTCTGTGCTGACTGTGTTTCTGCGCAGCAGAGAGCAGGTTCTGGACTGATTCCATTCAAATGCTTTTCCTGTATGAAAGTGAGCAGTGAAAGCAATGATGGAGGCAGCGACGCAGAGGTGATTGTGTGCTGAACAGGCCCAGCACCAGCTTTCAATCCTGGCTCTTCTGCTGTGGGAGATGCCACTGTTCATTCTGTGGTGACTGTGTTGCTGCGCAGCAGAGAGAAGGCTCTGGACTGATTCCATTCAAATGCTTTTCCTGTATGAATGTGAGCAGTGAAAGCAACGATGGAGGCACCAATGTAAAGGTGATTGTGTGCTGAACAGGTCCAGCACCAGCTTTCAATCCTGGCTCATCTGCCGTGGGAGCACATGCCCCTGTTCTTTCTGTGCTGACTGTGTTGCTGCGCAGCACAGAGCAACCTCTGGACTGATTCCATTCAAATGCTTTTCCTGTATGAAAGTGAGCAGTGAAAGCAACGATGGAGGCGCCAATGCAAAGGTGATTGTGTGCTGAACAGGTCCAGCACCAGCTTTCAATCCTGGCTCTTCTGCTGTGGGAGCAGAGGCCAAACGTTGGTGCTGTACTCACTGTGCTGCTGGGCAGCTGAGAGAGACCACCTGAGAATTTGGATTCAAATGGACTTTTAGGTATGAAACCGAGGAGAGACTGCAATGATGGTGACACCGTTGCAAAGCTGCTTGTGTGCTGAAGAGGCCCAGCACTAGCTTTCCCTGCTGGTCCTTTTGCCGTGGGAGCAGATGCCACTTTTCATTCTGTGCTGACTGTGTTGCTGCCAGCAGAGAGCAGCCTCTGGACTGGTTCCATTCAAATGCTTTTCCTGTATGAAAGTGAGCAGTGAAAGCAACGATGGAGGCACCAATGTAAAGGTGATTGTGTGCTGAACAGGTCCAGCACCAGCTTTCAATCCTGGCTCTTCTGTTGTGGGAGCAGAGGCGAATCGTTCGTGCTGTACTCACTGTGCTGCTGGGCAGCTGACAGAGACCACCTGAGAATTTGGATTCAAATGCACTTTTAGGGATGAAACCGAGGAGAGACTGCAATGATGGTGACACCGTTGCAAATCTGCTTGTGTGCTGAAGAGGCCCAGCACTAGCTTTCCTTGCTGGTCCTTCTGCTGTGGGAGCAGATGCTACTGTTCATTCTGTGCTGTGTTCCTGCGCAGCAGAGAGCAGCCTCTGGACTGATTCCATTCAAATGCTTTTCCTGTATGAATGTGAGCAGTGAAAGCAACGATGGAGGCACCAATGTAAAGGGGATTGTGTGCTGAACAGGTCCAGCACCAGCTTTCAATCCTGGCTCTTCTGCTGTGGGAGAAGAGGCCAAACGTTCGTGCTGTAATCACTGCGCTGCTGGGCAGCTGAGAGAGACCACCTGAGAATTTGGATTCAAATGGACTTTTAGGTATGAAACCGAGGAGAGACGGCAATGATGGTGACATCGTTGAAAAGCTGCTTGTGTGCTGAAGAGGCCCAGCACTAGCTTTCCCTGCTGGTCCCTCTGCCGAGGGGGCAGATGCCCCTGTTCATTCTGTGCTGACTGTGTTGCTGCGCAGCAGAAAGCAGGCTCTGGACTGATTCCATTGAAATGCTTTTCCTGTACGAAAGTGAGCAGTGAAAGCAACGATGGAGGCACCAATGTAAAGGGGATTGTGTGCTGAACAGGTCCAGCACCAGCTTTCAATCCTGGCTCTTCTGCTGTGGGAGCAGAGGCCAAACGTTCATGCTGTACTCACTGTGCTGCTGGGCAGCTGAGAGAGACCACCTGAGAATTTGGATTTAAATGGACTTTTAGGTATGAAACTGAGGAGAGACTGCAATGATGGTGTCACCTTAGCAAAGCTGACACTGTGCTGAAGAGGCCCAGCACTAGCTTTCCCTTCTGGTCCTTCTGCAGTGGGAGCAGATGCTACTGTTCATTCTGTGCTGTGTTGCTGCGCAGCAGAGAGCAACCTCTGGACTGATTCCATTCAAATGCTTTTCCTGTATGAATGTGAGCAGTGAAAGCAACGATGGAGGCACCAATGTAAAGGTGATTGTGTGCTGAACAGGCCCAGCACCAGCTTTCAATCCTGGCTCTACTGCTGTGGGACCAGAGGCCAAACGTTCGTGCTGTACTCTCTGTGCTGCTGGGAAGCTGAGAGACACCACCTGAGAATTTGGATTCAAAAGGACTTTTAGGTATGAAATCGAGGAGAGACAGCAATGATGGTGACACCGTAGCAAAGCTGACTGTTTGCGGAAGAGGCCAAGCACTAGCTTTCCCTGCTGGTCCTTCTGCTGTGGGAGCAGATGCCACTGTTCATTCTGTGCTGACTCTGTTGCTGCGCAGCAGAGAGCAGGCTCTGGACTGATTCCATTCAAATGCTTTTCCTGTATGAAAGTGAGCAGTGAATGCAATGATGGAGGCACCAATGCAAAGGTGATTGTGTGCTGAACAGGCCCAGCACCAGCATTCCCTCCTGGCCCTTCTGCTGTGGAAGCAGATGCCGAACGTTCATTCTGTGCTGTCTGTGTTGCTGCGCATCAGAGAGCAGGCTCTGGTCTGATTCCATTCAAATGCTTTTCCTGTATGAAAGTGAGCAGTGAAAGCAATGATGGAGGCACCAATGCAAAGGTGATTGTGTGCTGAACAGGTCCAGCACCAGCTTTCAATCCTGGCTCTTCTGCTGTGGGAGCAGAGGCGAATCGTTCGTGCTGTACTCACTGTGCTGCTGGGCAGCTGAGAGAGACCACCTGAGAATTTCGATTCAAATGGACTTTTAGGGATGAAACCGAGGAGAGACTGCAATGATGGCGACACCGTTTCAAAGCTGACTGTGTGCTGAAGAGGCTCAGAACCAGGTTTCCCTGATGGTCCTTCTGCTGTGGGAGCAGATGCCACTGTTCATTCTGTGCTGACTGTGTTGCTGCGCAGCAGAGAGCAGGCTCTGGACTGATTCCATTCAAATGCTTTTCCTGTATGAAAGTGAGCACTGAAAGCAACGATGGAGGCACCAATGAAAAGGTGATTGTGTGCTGAACAGGTCCAGCACCAGCTTTCAATCCTGGCTCTTCTGCTGTGGGAGCAGAGGCCAAACGTTGGTGCTGTACTCACTGTGCTGCTGGGCAGCTGAGAGACACCACCTGAGAATTTGGATTCAAATGGACTTTTAGGGATGAAACCGAGGAGAGACTGCAATGATGGTGACACCGTTGCAAGGCTGCTTGTGTGCTGAAGAGGCCCAGCACTAGCTTTCCCTGCTGGTCCTTCTGCCGTGGGAGCAGATGCCACCGCTCATTCTGTGCTGACTGTGTTGCTGCGCAGCAGAGAGCAGGCTCTGGACTGATTCCATTCAAATGCTTTTCCTGTATGAAAGTGAGCAGTGAAAGCAACGATGGAGGCACCAATGTAAAGGTGATTGTGTGCTGAACAGGTCCAGCACCAGCTTTCAATCCTGGCTCTTCTGCTGTGGGAGCAGAGGCCAAACGTTCGTGCTGTACTCACTGTGCGGCTGGGCAGCTGAGAGACACCACCTGAGAATTTGGATTCAAATGGACTTTTACGTATGAAACCGAGGAGAGACTGCAATGATGGTGACACCGTTGCAAAGCTGACTGTGTGCTGCAGAGGCCCAGCACTAACTTTCCCTGCTCGTCCTTCTGCTGTGGGAGCAGATGCCACTGTTCATTCTGTGCTGACTGTGTTGCTGCGCTGCAGAGAGCAGCCTCTGGACTGAATAAATCCAAATGCTTTCCCTGTATGAAAGTGAGCAGTGAAAGCAACGATGGAGGCACCAATGTAAAGGTGATTGTGTGCTGAACAGGTCCAGCAACAGCTTTCAATCCTGGCTCTTCTGCTGTGGGAGCAGAGGCCAAACGTTCGTGCTGTACTCACGGTGCTGCTGGGCAGCTGAGAGAGACCACCTGAGAATTTGGATTCAAATGGACTTTTAGGTATGAAACCGAGGAGAGACTACAATGATGGTGACACCGTTGCAAAGCTGACTGTGTGCTGAAGAGGCCCAGCACTAGCTTTCCCTGCTGGTCCTTCTGCCGTGTGAGCAGATGCCACTGTTCATTCTGTGCT
This sequence comes from Pezoporus flaviventris, assembly GCF_033815535.1. Lineage (NCBI taxonomy): Eukaryota > Metazoa > Chordata > Aves > Psittaciformes > Psittacidae > Pezoporus > Pezoporus flaviventris. The sequence goes on from NW_026892821.1 coordinate 115,525, forward strand.
GACTGTGTTGCTGCGCTGCAGAGAGCAGCCTCTGGACTGAATATATTCAAATGCTTTTCCTGTATGAAAGTGAGCACTGAAAGCAACGATGGAGGCACCAATGAAAAGGTGATTCTGTGCTGAACAGGTCCAGCACCAGCTTTCAATCCTGGCTCTTCTGCTGTGGGAGCAGAGGCCAAACGTTCGTGCAGTACTCACTGTGCTGCTGGGCAGTTTATAGAGACCACCTGAGAATTTGGATTCAAATGGACTTTTAGGTATGAAACCGAGGAGAGACTGCAATGATGGTGACACCGTTGCAAAGCTGCTTGTGTGCTGAAGAGGCCCAGCACTAGCTTTCCCTGCTGGTCCTTCTGCTGTGCGAGCAGAATCCACTGTTCATTCTGTGCTGACTGTGTTGCTGCGCAGCAGAGAGCAGGCTTTGGACTGATTCCATTCAAATGCTTTTCCTGTATGAAAGTGAGCAGTGAAATCAGCGATGGAGGCACCGATATAAAGGTGATTGTGTGCTAAACAGGTCCAGCACCAGCTTTCAATCCTGGCTCTTCTGCTGTGGGAGCAGACGCCAAACGTTCGTGCTGTACTCACTGTGCTGCTGGGCAGCTGAGAGACACCACCTGAGAATTTGGATTCAAATGGACTTTTAGGGATGAAACCGAGGAGAGACTGCAATGATGGTGACACCGTTGCAAAGCTGCTTGTGTGCTGAAGAGGCCCAGCACTGGCTTTCCCTACTGGTCCTTCTGCCGTGGGAGCAGATGCCACTGTTCATTCTCTGCTGACTGTGTTGCTGCGCTGCAGAGAGCCGGCTCTGGACTGATTCCATTCAAATGCTTTTCCTGTATGAAAGTGAGCCGTGAAATCAGCGACGGAGGCACCAATGTAAAGGTGATTGTGTGCTGAACAGGTCCAGCACCAGCTTTCAATCCTGGCTCTTCTGCTGTGGGAGCAGAGGCCAAACGTTCGTGCTGTACTCACTGTGCTGCTGGGCAGCTGAGAGAGACCACCTGAGAATTTGGATTCAAATGGACTTTTAGGTATGAAACCGAGGAGAGACTACAATGATGGTGACAACGTTGCAAAGCTGACTGTGTGCTGAGGAGACCCAGCACTAGCTTTCCCTGCTGGTGCTTCTGCTGTGGGAGCAGATGCCACTGTTCATTCTCTGCTGACTGTGTTGCTGCGCAGCAGAGAGCAGGCTTTGGACTGATTCCATTCAAATGCTTTTCCTGTATGAAAGTGAGCAGTGAAATCAGCGATGGAGGCACCAATGTAAAGGTGATTGTGTGCTGAACAGGTCCAGCACCAGCTTTCAATCCTGGCTCTTCTGCTGTGGGAGCAGAGGCCAAACGTTCGTGCTGTACTCACTGTGCTGCTGGGCAGCTGAGAGTCACCACCTGAGAATTTGGATTCAAATGGACTTTTAGGTATGAAACCGAGGAGAGACTGCAATGATGGTGACAACGTTGCAAAGCTGACTGTGTGCTGAAGAGGCCCAGCACTAGCTTTCCCTGCTGGTCCTTCTGCCGTGGGAGCAGATGCCACTGTTCATTCTGTGCTGACTGTGTTGCTGCGCAGCTGAGAGCAGGCTCTGGACTGATTCCATTCAAATGCTTTTCCTGTTTGAAAGTGAGCAGTGAAAGCAACGATGGAGGCACCAATGTAAAGGTGATTGTGTGCTGAACAGGTCCAGCACCAGCTTTCAATCCTGGCTCTTCTGCTGTGGGAGCAGAGGCCAAACGTTCGTGCTGTACTCACTGAGCTGCTGGGCAGCTGAGAGAGACCACCTGAGAATATGGATTCAAATGGACTTTTAGGGATGAAACCGTGGAGAGACTGCAATGATGGTGACACCGTTGCAAAGCTGCTTGTGTGCTGAAGAGGCCCAGCACTAGCTTTCCCTGCTGGTCCTTCTGCCGTGGGAGCAGATGCCACTGTTCATTCTGTGCTGACTGTGTTGCTGCGCAGCAGAGAGCAGGCTCTGGACTGAATCCTTTCAAACGCTTTTCCTGTATGATAGTGAGCAGTGGAAGCAACGATGGAGGCACCAATGTAAAGGTGATTGTGTGCTGAACAGGTCCAGCACCAGCTTTCAATCCTGGCTCTTCTGCTGTGGGAGCAGAGGCCAAACGTTCGTGCTGTACTCACTGTGCTGCTGGGCAGCTGAGAGACACCACCTGAGAGTTGGGATTCAAATGGACTTTTAGGTATGAAACCGAGGATAGACTGCAATGATGGTGACACCGTTGCAAAGCTGCTTGTGTGCTGAAGAGGCCCAGCACTAGCTTTCCCTGCTGGTCCTTCTGCAGTGGGAGCAGATGCCACTGTTCATTCTGTGCTGACTCTGTTGCTGCGCTGCAGAGAGCAGCCTCTGGACTGAATAAATCCAAATGCTTTTCCTGTATGAAAGTGAGCAGTGAAATCAACGATGGAGGCACCAATGTAAAGGTGATTGTGTGCTGAACAGGTCCAGCACCAGCTTTCAAACCTGGCTCTTCTGCTGTGGGAGCAGAGGCCAAACGTTCGTGCTGTACTCACTGTGCTGCTGGGCAGCTGAGAGAGACCACCTGAGAATTTGGATTCAAATGGACTTTTAGGGATGAAACCGAGGAGAGACTGCAATGATGGTGAAACCGTTGCAAAGCTGACTGTGTGCTGAAGAGGCCCAGCACTGGCTTTCCCTGCTGGTCCTTCTGCTGTGGGAGCAGATGCCACTGTTCATTCTGTGCTGACTGTGTTGCTGCGCAGCTGAGAGCAGGCTCTGGTATGATTCCATTCAAATGCTTTTCCTGTATGAAAGTGAGCAGTGAAAGCAACGATGGAGGCACCAATGTAAAGGTGATTGTGTGCTGAACAGGTCCAGCACCAGCTTTCAATCCTGGCTCTTCTGCTGTGGGAGCAGAGGCCAAACGTTCGTGCTGTACTCACTGTGCTGCTGGGCAGCTGAGAGAGACCACCTGAGAATTTGGATTCAAATGGACTTTTAGGTATGAAACCGAGGAGAGACTGCAATGATGGTGACACCGTTGCAAAGCTGCTTGTGTGCTGAAGAGGCCCAGCACTAGATTTCCCTGCTGATTCTTCTGCCGTGGGAGCAGATGCCACTGTTCATTCTGTGCTCTCTATGTTGCTGCGCAGCAGAGAGAAGGCTCTGGACTGATTCCATTCGAATGCTTTTCCTGTATGAAAGTGAGCAGTGAAAGCAACGATGGAGGCACCAATGTAAAGGTGATTGTGTGCTAAACAGGTCCAGCACCAGCTTTCAATCCTGGCTCTTCTGCTGTGGGAGCAGAGGCCAAACGTTCGTGCTGTACTCACTGTGCTTCTGGGCAGCTGAGAGACACCACCTGAGAATTTGGATTCAAATGGACTTTTAGGTATGAAACCGAGGAGAGACTGCAATGATGGCGACACCATTGCAAAGCTGCTTGTGTGCTGAAGAGGCCCAGCACTGACTTTCCCTGCTGGTCCTTCTGCCGTGGGAGCAGATGCCACTGTTCATTCTGTGCTGACTGTGTTGCTGCGCAGCAGAGAGCAGGCTCTGGACTGATTCCATTCAAATGCTTTTCCTGTATGAAAGTGAGCACTGAAAGCAACGATGGAGGCACCAATGTAAAGGTGATTGTGTGCTGAACAGGTCCAGCACCAGCTTTCAATCCTGGCTCTTCTGCTGTGGGAGCAGAGGCCAAACGTTGGTGCTGTACTCACTGTGCTGCTGGGCAGCTGAGAGACTCCACCTGAGAATTTGGATTCAAATGGACTTTTAGGGATGAAACCGAGGAGAGACTGCAATGATGGTGACACCGTTGCAAAGCTGCTTGTGTGCTGAAGAGGCCCAGCACTAGCTTTCCCTGCTGGTCCTTCTGCAGTGGGAGCAGATGCCACCGTTCATTCTGTGCTGACTGTGTTGCTGCGCAGCAGAGAGCAGGCTCTGGACTGATTCCATTCAAATGCTTTTCCTGTATGAAAGTGAGCAGTGAAAGCAACGATGGAGGCACCAATGTAAAGGTGATTGTGTGCTGAACAGGTCCAGCAACAGCTTTCAATCCTGGCTCTTCTGCTGTGGGAGCAGAGGCCAAACGTTCGTGCTGTACTCACTGTGCTGCTGGGCAGCTGAGAGAGACCACCTGAGAATTTGGATTCAAATGGACTTTTAGGGATGAAACGGAGGAGAGACTGCAATGATGGTGACACCGTTGCAAAGCGGCTTGTGTGCTGAAGAGGCCCAGCACTAGCTTTCCCTGCTGGTCCTTCTGCTGTGGGAGCAGATGCCACTGTTCATTCTGTGCTGACTGTGTTGCTGCTCAGCAGAGAGCAGGCTTTGGACTGATCCTATTCAAATGCTTTTCCTGTATGAAAGTGAGCAGTGGAAGCAACGATGGAGGCACCAATGTAAAGGTGATTGTGTGCTGAACAGGTCCAGCACCAGCTTTCAATCCTGGCTCTTCTGCTGTGGGAGCAGAGGCCAAACGTTCGTGCTGTACTCACTGTGCTGCTGGGCAGCTGAGAGACACCACCTGAGAGTTGGGATTCAAATGGACTTTTAGGTATGAAACCGAGGAGAGACTGCAATGATGGTGACACCGTTGCAAAGCTGCTTGTGTGCTGAAGAGGCCCAGCAGTAGCTTTCCCTGCTGGTCCTTCTGCCGTGGGAGCAGATGCCACTGTTCATTCTGTGCTGTGTTGCTGCGCTGCAGAGAGCAGCCTCTGGACTGAATAAATCCAAATGCTTTTCCTGTATGAAAGTGAGCAGTGAAAGCAACGATGGAGGCACCAATGTAAATGTGATTGTGTGCTGAACAGGTCCAGCACCAGCTTTCAAACCTGGCTCTTCTGCTGTGGGAGCAGAGGCCAAACGTTCGTGCTGTACTCACTGTGCTGCTGGGCAGCTGAGAGAGACCACCTGAGAATTTGGATTCAAATGGACTTTTAGGGATGAAACCGAGGAGAGACTGCAATGATGGTGACACCTTTGCAAAGCTGACTGTGTGCTGAAGAGGCCCAGCACTGGCTTTCCCTGCTGGTCCTTCTGCTGTGGGAGCAGATGCCACTGTTCATTCTGTGCTGACTGTGTTGCTGCCAGCAGAGAGCAGGCTATGAACTGATTCCATTCAAATGCTTTTTCCTGTATGAAAGTGAGCAGTGGAAGCAACGATGGAGGCACCAATGTAAAGGCGATTGTGTACTGAACAGGTCCAGCACCAGCTTTCAATCCTGGCTCTTCTGCTGTGGGAGCAGAGGCCAAACGTTCGTGCTGTACTCCCTGTGCTGCTGGGCAGCTGAGAGAGATCACCTGAGAATTTGGATTCAAATGGACTTTTAGGTATGAAACCGTGGAGAGACTGCAATGATGGTGACAACGTTGCAAAGCTGACTGTGTGCTGAAGAGGCCCAGCACTAGCTTTCCCTGCTGGTCCTTCTGCTGTGGGAGCAGATGCCACTGTTCATTCTGTGCTGACTGTGTTGCTGCGCTGCAGAGAGCAGGCTCTGGACTGATTCCATTCAATTGCTTTTCCTGTATGAATGTGAGCAGTGAAATCAACGATGGAGGCACCAATGTAAAGCTGATTGTGTGTTGAACAGGTCCAGCACCAGCTTTCAATCCTGGCTCTTCTGCTGTGGGAGCAGAGGCCAAACGTTCGTGCTGTACTCACTGTGCTTCTGGGCAGCTGAGAGACACCACCTGAGAATTTGGATTCAAATGGACTTTTAGGTATGAAACCGAGGAGAGACTGCAATGATGGTGACAACGTTGCAAAGCTGCTTGTGTGCTGAAGAGACACAGCACTAGCTTTCCCTGCTGGTCCTTCTGCCGTGGGAGCAGATGCCACTGTTCATTCTCTGCTGACTGTGTTGCTGCGCAGCAGAGAGCAGGCTTTGGACTGATTCCATTCAAATGCTTTTCCTGTATGAAAGTGAGCAGTGAAATAAGCGATGGAGGCACCAATGTAAAGGTGATTGTGTGCTGAACAGGTCCAGCACCAGCTTTCAATCCTGGCTCTTCTGCTGTGGGAGCAGAGGCCAAACGTTCGTGCTGTACTCACTGTGCTGCTGGGCAGCTGAGAGATACCACCTGAGAATTTGAGATTCAAATGGACTTTTAGGGATGAAACCGAGGAGAGACTGCAATGATGGTGACACCGTTGCACAGCTGCTTGTGTGCTGAAGAGGCCCAGCACTGGCTTTCCCTACTGTCCTTCTGCCTTGGGAGCAGATGCCACTGTTCATTCTGTGCTGTGTTGCTGCGCTGCAGAGAGCAGGCTCGGGACTGAATATATTCAAATGCTTTTCCTGTATGAAAGTGAGCTGTGAAAGCAACGAAGGAGGCACCAATGTAAAGGTGATTGTGTGCTGAACAGGTCCAGCACCAGCTTTCAATCCTTGCTCTTCTGCTGTGGGAGCAGAGGCCAAACGATCGTGGCTCTACTCACTGTGCTGCTGGGCAGCTGAGAGAGACCACCTGAGAATTTGGATTCAAATGGACTTTTAGGGATGAAACCGAGGAGAGACTGCAATGATGGTGACACCGTTGCAAAGCTGACTGTGTGCTGAAGAGGCCCAGCACTAGCTTTCCCTGCTGGTCCTTCTGCAGTGGGAGCAGATGCCACTGTTCATTCTGTGCTGACTGTGTTGCTGCCAGCAGAGAGCAGGCTCTGGACTGATTCCATTCAAATGCTTTTCCTGTATGAAAGTGAGCAGTGAAATCAGCGATGGAGGCACCGATATAAAGGTGATTGTGTGCTGAATAGGTCCAGCACCAGCTTTCAATCCTGGCTCTTCTGCTGTGGGAGCAGAGGCCAAACGTTCGTGCTGTACTCACTGTGCTGCTGGGCAGCTGAGAGACACCACCTGAGAGTTTGGATTCAAATGGACTCTTAGGTATGAAACCGAGGAGAGACTGCAATGATGGTGACAACGTTGCAAAGCTGCTTGTGTGCTGAAGAGGCCCAGCACTAGCTTTCCCTGCTGGTCCTTCTGCAGTGGGAGCAGATGCCACTGTTCATTCTGTGCTGACTGTGTTGCTGCGCCGCAGAGATCAAGCTCTGGACCGATTCCATTCCAATGCTTTTCCTGTATGAAAGTGAGCAGGGAAAGCAACGATGGAGGCACCAATGTAAAGGTGACTGAACAGGTCCAGCACCAGCTTTCAATCCTGGCTCTTCTGCTGTGTGAGCAGAGGCGAAACGTTCGTGCTGTAGTCACTGTGCTGCTGGGCAGCTGAGAGAGACCACCTGAGAATTTGGATTCAAATGGACTTTTAGGGATGAAACCGAGGAGAGACTGCAATGATGGTGACAGTGTTGCAAAGCTGACTGTGTGCTGAAGAGGCCCAGCACTAGCTTTCCCTGCTGGCCCTTCTGCTGTGGGAGCGGATGCCAAACGTTCGTTCTGTGCTGACTGTGTTGCTGCGCAGCAGGGAGCAGGCTCTGGACTGATTCCATTCAAATGCTTTCCCTGTATGAAAGTGAGCAGTGAAAGCAACGATGGAGGCACCGATGTAAAGGTGATTGTGTGCCGAACAGGTCCCAGCACCAGCTTTCAATCCGGGCTCTCCTGCTGTGGGAGCAGATGCCAAACGTTCGTCCTGTACTCACTGTGCTGCTACGCAGCTGAGAAAGACCACATGGGAATTTGTATTCTAATGGACTTTTAGGTATGAAACCGAGGAGAGACTGCAATGATGGTGACACTGTGAAAAACTAGGGACTATGGTATTGTTTATTAAGATTTATGCTAAGCCTGATGTAAAGATTAGACAAACAAAAGAAAAGATAACCGTGGTCGCTTGTGCAGACTAAACCAGACACCGCTTGCGCAAGTTTTGAGGAAATATCTACAAGATGTTCTAAAAAAAACTGGCAGACATATGGGTGGGGGCAACTATTTCTTTGCTTAAGTGCTTTACTTGCATAAGTTGACACCAAAATTACTTACAAACCGCAGGACGCTTACTAAGGGCTTTTGCAAAACAATTCTAAAAATTATTGCACAGCAAGTTGAAGACCATATATGGAAAAGGATATCTAAAGGTAACCGAGGAGGACTTCAAGCCTTCAGCCTCAAGGACCACCAGGAGGCAGAAAAAAGACCCCCTAACAACAACTGGGGCATGCGCAGAGTACTCCGTTGAAGATACGAATGCGGAACTGGAGGACTGATAAAAAGGGACTGTTAGAACTGTTCGGTGCGGCAGTTGGTGGAACATAGACTCCCCTGTCGCCCAGCGCTGTCTTTGCTCATATTCTACTTGCTATAATTAATAAAATTTCAATTGGATTATGATCCGTTGTGGTCCCAATTTATTACAACACCATTGCAAAGCTGCCTGTGCGCTGAAGAGGCCCAACACAAGCTTTCCCTGCTGGTCTTCTGATCTGGGAGCAGATGCCACTGTTCATTCTGTGCTGACAGTGTTGCTGCGCTGCAGAGAGCAGGTTCTGGACTGATTTCATTCAAATGCTTTTCCTGTATGAAAGTGAGCAGCGAAAGCAGCGATGGAGGCACCGATGTAAAGGTGATCGTGTGCTGAACAGGTCCAGCACCAGCTTTCAATCCTGGCTCTTCTGCTGTGGGAAGAGAGGCCAAACTTTCGTGCTGTACTCACTGTGCTGCTGGGCAGCTGACAGAGACCACCAGAGAATTTGTATAAAAATGGACTTTTAGGTATGAAACCGGGGAGAGACTGCAATGATGGTGACAGTGTTGCAAAGCTGCTTGTGTGCTGAAGAGGCCCAGCACTAGCTTTCCCTGCTGGTCCTTTTGCTCTGGGAGCAGATGCCACTGTTCATTCTGTGCTGACTGTGTTGCAGCGCAGCAGAGAGCAGGTTCTGGACTGAATCCATTCAAATGCTTTTCCTGTATGAAAGTGAGCAGTGAAAGCAACGATGGAGGCACCGATGTAAAGGTGATTGTGTGCTGAACAGGCCCAGCACCAGCTTTCCCTCCTGGCTCTTCTGCTGTGGGAGCAGAGACCAAACGTTCGTGCTGTACTCACTGTGCTGCTGGGCAGCCGAGTCAGACCACCTGAGAACTTCGATTCAAATGGACTTTTAGGTATGAAACCGAGGAGAGACTGCAATGATGGTGACACCGTTTCAAAGCTGCCTGTGTGCTGAAGAGGCCCAGCACTAACTTTCCCTACTGGTCCTTCTGCTCTGGGGAGCAGATGCCCCTGTTCATTCTGTGCTGACTGTGTCGCTGCGCAGCAGAGAGCAGGCTCTGGACTGAATCAATTCAGATGCTTTTCCTGTATGAAAGTGAGCCGTGAAAGCAGCGATGGAGGCCCCGATGTAAAGGTGATTGTATGCTGAACAGGCCCAGCTCCAGCTTTCAATCATAGCACTTCTGCTGTGTCAGCATAGGACAAACGTTCGTGCTGTACTCACTGTGCTGCTGGGCACCTGAGAGCGACCACCTGAGAATTTGGATTCAAATGGACTTTTAGGTATGAAACCGAGGAGAGACTGCAATGATGGTGACACCATTGCAAAGCTGACTGTGTGCTGAAGAGGCCCAGCACCAGCTTTCCCTGCTGGACCTTCTGCTGTAGGAGCAGATGCCACTGTTCATACTGTGCTGACTGTGTTGCTGCGCTGCAGAGAGCAGGCTCTGGACTCAATCCATTCAAACGCGTTTCCTGTATGAAAGTGAGCAGTGAAAGCAATGATAGAGGCACCGATGCAAAGGTGATTATGTGCTGAACAGGTCCAGCACCAGCTTTCCCTCCTGGCTCTTCTGCTGTGGCAGCAGAGGCCAAAGGTTCGTGCTGTACTCACTGTGCTGCTGGGCAGCTGAGAGACACCACCTGAGAATTTGTTATCAAATGGACTTTTAGGTATGAAGCCGACGAGAGACTGCAATGATGGTGACACCGTTGTAAAGCTGCCTGTGTGTTGAAGAGGCCCAGCACCAGCTTTCTCCTCTCCTCTCCTCTCCTCTCCTCTCCTCTCCTCTCCTCTCCTCTCCTTTTCTCTCCTCTCCTCTCCTCTCCTCTCCTCCCCTCCCCTCTCCTCCCCTCCTCTCCTCTCCTCTCCTCTCCTCTCCTCTCCTCTCCTCTCCTCTCCTCTCCTCTCCTCTCTTCTCCTCTCCTCTTCCCTCCTCTCCCTTGGAATCCCTTCCTCTCTCCTCTCCTCTCCTCTCCTATCCTCTCCTCTCCTCTCCTCTCCTCTCCTCTCCCCTCCCCTCCCCTCCCCTCCCCCTCCTTCCCCTCCCCTCTCCTCCCCTGTCCTCTCCTCTCCTCTCCTCTCCTCTCCTCTCGTCTCTTCTCCTCTCCTCTCCACCCCTCCCCTCCCCTCCCCTCCCCTCTTCTCTCCTCTCCTCTCCTCTCCTCTCCTCTCCTCTCCTCTCCTCTCCTCTCCTCTCCTCCCCTCTCCTCTCCTTTTCCCTCCTCTCGCTTGGAATCCCTTCCTCTCCTCTCTCCTCTCCTCTCCTCTCCTCTCCTCTCCTCTCCTCTCCTCTCCTCTCCTCCCCTCCCCTCCCCTCCCCTCCCCTCTCTTCCCCTACATCATCTCTCCTCTCCTTTTCTCTCCTCTCCTCTCCTCTCCTCTCCTCTCCTCTCCTCTCATCTCCTCTCCTCTCCTTTCCCCTCCTCTCCCCTGGAATCCCTTCCTCTCCTCTCTCCTCTCGTCTCCTCTCCTCTCCTCTCCCTCTCCTTTTCCCTCCTCTCCCCTGGAATCCCTTCTTCTCCTCTCTCCTCTTTTCTGCTCTCCTTTCCTCTCCTCTCCTCTCCTCCCCTCCCCTCCCCTCCCCCTCCCCTCTCCTCCTCTATTCAAACCTCCCCTCCCCTCCCCTTCCCTCCTCTCCTCTCCTCTCCTCTCCTCTCCTCTCCTCTCTTCGCCTCTCCTCTCCTCTCCTCTCCCCTCCCCTCTCCTCACATCTCCTCCTCTCCTCTCCTCTCCTCTCCTTTCATCTCGTCTCCCCTGGAATCCCTACCTCTCCTCTCTCCTCTCCTCTCCTCTCCTCTCCTCTACTTTTCCCTCCTCTCCCATGGAATCCCTTTCTCTCCTCTCCTCTCCTCTCCTCTCCTCTCCTCTCCTCTCCTTTTCCCTCCTCTCCCCTGGAATCCCTTCCTCTCCTCTCCTCTCCCCTCCTCTCCTCTCCTCTCCTCTCCTCTCCTCTCCTTTCCTTTTCTCTCCTCTCCCCTGGAATCCCTTCCACTCCTCTCTCCTCTCCTCTCCTCTCCTCTCCTCTCCTCTCCTCTGCTCTCCTCCCCAACCCTCTCCTCTCCTCTCCTCCCCTCCCCTCCTCTCCTCTCCCCTCCCCTCCCCTCTCTTCCCCTACGTCACCTCTCCTCTCCTTTTCTCTCTCTCCTCTCCTCTCCTCTACTCTCCTCTACTCTCCTGTCCTCTCGTCTCCTCTCCTCTCCTCTCCTCTCCCCTCCCCTCCCATCCCCTCCCCCCCTCCCCTCCCCTCTCCTCTTTTCTCCTCTCCTCTCCTCTCCTCTCGTCTCCTCTCCTCTCCACCCCTCCCCTCCCCTCCCCTCTTCTCCCCTCTCCTCTCCGCTCCTCTCCTCTCTCCTCCTCTCCTCTCCTCTCCTTTTCCCTCCTCTCGCCTGGAATCCCTTCCTCTCCACTCTCCTCTCCTCTCCTCTCCTCTCCTCTCCTCCCCTCCCCTCCCCTCCCCTTTCCTCCCCTCTCTTCCCCTACGTCATCTCTCCACTCCTTTTCTCTCCTCTCCTCTCCTCTCCTCTCGTCTCCTCTCCTCTCCTCTCCTCTGCTTTTCCCTCCTCTCCCCTGGAATCCCTTCTTCTCCTCTCTCCTCTTTTCTCCTCTCCTCTCCTCTCCTCTCCCCTCCCCTCCCCTCCCCTCCCCTCCCCTCTCCTCCTCTCCCCAACCCTCCCCTCCCCTCCCCTTCCCTCCTCTCCTCTCCTCTCCTCTCCTCTCCTCTCCTCTCCTCTCCTCTCATCTCCTCTCATCTCCCTCTCTTCTCTTCTCCTCTCCTCTCCTCTCCTCTCCCCTCCCCTCTCCTCCCATCTCCTCCTCTCATCTCCTTTCCTCTCCTTTCATCTCGTCTCCCCTGGAATCCCTTCCTCTCCTCTCTCCTCTCCTCTCCTCTCCTCTCCTCTACTTTTTCCCTCCTCTCCCATGGAATCCCTTCCTCTCCTCTCCTCTCCTTTTCCCTCCTCTCCCCTGGAATCCCTTCCACTCCTCTCTCCTCTCCTCTCCCCTCCTCTCCTCTCCTCTCCTCTCCTCTCCTCTCCTTTTCTCTCCTCTCCCCTGGAATCCCTTCCACTCCTCTCTCCTCTCCTCTCCTGTCCTCTCCTCTGCTCTCCTCCCCAACCCTCTCCTCTCCTCTCCTCCCCTCCCCTCCTCTCCACTCCCCTCCCCTCCCCTCTCTTCCCCTACGTCACCTCTCCTCTCCTTTTCTCGCCTCTCCTCTCTTCTCCTCTCCTCTCCTCTCCTCTCCTCTCCTCTCCTCTCCTCTCCTCTCCTCTCTTCTCCTCTCCTCTCCCCTCCCCTTCCCTCCCCCCCTCTCCCCTCCCCTCCCCTCTCCTCTTTTCTCCTCTCCTCTCCTCTCGTCTCCTCTCCTCTCCTCTCCTCTCCTCTCCTTTTCCCTCCTCTCCCCTGGAATCCCTTCTTCTCCTCCCTCCTCTTTTCTCCTCTCCTCTCCTCTCCTCTCCTCTCCTCTGCTCTCCCCCTCCCCCTCCCTCA
>NW_026892822.1:0-37685 GCF_033815535.1 Pezoporus flaviventris
TAAAGTGATTGTAATACTCTATGTATATAGAAAAAAGCAGTAAACGTAACAAAGTGAGCAAAATAAAGCATGTTCAAGAGCATTCTAATGACCCACAGAGTTTCTCAAGCCTAACCCTAATCCTAACCCTAATTCTAACCCTAACCCATTTCTCTCCCTGTAAGTGTAACAAAGTGAGCGTAATGCTATATATATATATATAAAAAAGCAGTAAACGTAACGAAGTGAGAAAAATAATGCATGTTCAAGAGCATTCTAATGACCCACAGAGGTTCTCAACCCTAACCCTAACCCTAACCCTAACCCTAACCCTAACCCCTAACCCTAACCCTAACCCTAACCCTAACCCTAACCCATTTCTCTCCTGTAACTGTAACAAAGTGAGTGTAATACTATATAGATACATATATAGGAGAACACAGTAAACGTAACAAAGTGTGCAAAATAAAGCATATTCACGAGCATTCTAATGACCCACAGAGGTTCTCAAGCCTAACCCTAATGCATTTCTCCCACTCTAACTGTAACCAAGTGAGTGTAATACTATGTAGATATATATAGGAAAACGCAGTAAACGCAACAAAGTGAGCAAAATAATGCATATTCAAGAGCATTCTAATGACCCACAGAGTTTCTCAACCCTAATCCTAAACCCTATCCCTAACCCAAACCCATTTCTCCCCCGTAAGAGTAACAAAGTGATTGTAATACTCTATATATATAGAAAAAAGCAGTAAACGTAACAAAGTGAGCAAAATAAAGCATGTTCAAGAGCATTCTAATGACCCACAGAGTTTCTCAAGCCTAACCCTAATCCTAACCCTAATTCTAACCCTAACCCATTTCTCCCCCTGTAACTGTAACAAAGTGAGTGTAATACTATATATTTTTATATAAGAAAACACAGAAAATGTAACAAAGTGAGCAAAATAAACCATGTTTAAGTGCATTCTAATGACCCACAAAGGTTCTGCACCCTAACCCTAACTATAACCCTAGCCCTAACGCATTTCCCTGTCTGTGCCTGTAACAAAGTGAGTGTAATACTATATATATATAGGAAAACACAGTAAAGGTACCTAACTGAGCAAAATAAAGCATGTTCAAGAGCATTCTAATGACCCACAGATGTTCTCCACCCTAACCCTAACCCTAACACTAACCCTAACGCATTTCTCCCCCTGTAACTGTAACAAAGTGAGTGTAAAACTATATATATATATATAGGTGTCGTGGTTTAAAACCAGGCAGACAGCTTGTTCACTCACTCCCCCCCTTCTTGCCCTCCCCCTACTCCCGGAGGGACAGAGGGGAGAACTGAAAATAATGCAAGTCCCACAGGTTCAGATAAGAACATTTTAGTAACTAAGGTATAACACAAATCACTACTGCTACCTCCAGTAATAAGAATGATAAAGGAAATAACAAGGGAAGAGAATACAACACCTCATCACCAGCCGACTGAAAACTCGGCTCCCCCAGCCCGACCAAGCACCGACCGATACCTCCTACAACCCTGCAGTCTCCCAGCCCTTCCGTCTCACTCCCAGTTACATCCTGGGCATGACGTGCTGTGGTATGGAATACCTCTTTCTCTAGCTTGGGTCAGGTGTCCTGTCTCTGCGTCCTCCCGGCTTCCCCTCCTCCGTGGCAGAGCATGAGGCTCAAAAGTCCTTGGCCAAACCAAAGCATCTCTATCAGCTCTGTTCCCACGCTGAAAGTCAAAACACTGCACTGTACCAGCTACCAAGAAGGAGAAAAATGACGGCTACTTCTGAAGCCAGGACAATAGGAAAACACAGTAAACGTAACGAAGTGAGAAAAATAAAGCATGTTCAAGAGCATTCTAATGACCCACAGAGGTTCTCAACCCTAACCCTAACCTTAACCCTAACCCTAACCCTAACACATTTGACCCCCTGTAACTGTAACAAAGTGAGTGTAATACGAAATATATACGCATATAGGAAAACACAGTAAACGTAACAAAGTGAGAAAAATAAAGCATGTTGAAGAGCATTCTAATGACCCACAGAGTTTCTCAACCCTAATCCTAAACCCTATCCCTAACCCAAATCCATTTCTCCCCCGTAAGAGTAACAAAGTGATTGTAATACTCTCTATATATAGAAAAAAGCAGTAAACGTAACAAAGTGAGCAAAATAAAGCATGTTCAAGAGCATTCTAATGACCCACAGAGTTTCTCAAGCCTAACCCTAATCCTAACCCTAATTCTAACCCTAACCCATTTCTCTCCCTGTAAGTGTAACAAAGTGAGCGTAATGCTATATATATATATATAAAAAAGCAGTAAACGTAACAAAGTGAGAAAAATAATGCATGTTCAAGAGCATTCTAATGACCCACAGAGTTTCTCAACCCTAACCCTAACCCTAACCCAAACCCATTTCTCTCCCTGTAAGTGTAACAAAGTGAGCGTAATGCTATATATATATATATAAAAAAGCAGTAAACGTAACAAGTGAGAAAAATAATGCATGTTCAAGAGCATTCTAATGACCCACAGAGGTTCTCTACCCTAACCCTAACCCTAACCCTAACCCTAGGCCTAACGCCTAACCCTAACCCCTAACACTAACCCTAACCCTAACCCTAACCCCTAACCCTATCCCAAACCCAAACCCATTTCTCCCCCGTAAGAGTAACAAAGTGATTGTAATACTCTATGTATATAGAAAAAAGCAGTAAACGTAACAAAGTGAGCAAAATAAAGCATGTTCAAGAGCATTCTAATGACCCACAGAGTTTCTCAAGCCTAACCCTAATCCTAACCCTAATTCTAACCCTAACCCATTTCTCTCCCTGTAAGTGTAACAAAGTGAGCGTAATGCTATATATATATATATAAAAAAGCAGTAAACGTAACGAAGTGAGAAAAATAATGCATGTTCAAGAGCATTCTAATGACCCACAGAGGTTCTCAACCCTAATCCTAACCCTAACCCTAACCCTAACCCTAACCCCTAACCCTAACCCTAACCCTAACCCTAACCCTAACCCCTAACCCTAACCCTAACCCTAACCCTAACCCTAACCCTAACCCATTTCTCCCCTGTAACTGTAACAAAGTGAGTGTAATACTATATAGATACATATATAGGAGAACACAGTAAACGTAACAAAGTGTGCAAAATAAAGCATATTCACGAGCATTCTAATGACCCACAGAGGTTCTCAAGCCTAACCCTAATGCATTTCTCCCACTCTAACTGTAACCAAGTGAGTGTAATACTATGTAGATATATATAGGAAAACGCAGTAAACGCAACAAAGTGAGCAAAATAATGCATATTCAAGAGCATTCTAATGACCCACAGAGTTTCTCAACCCTAATCCTAAACCCTATCCCTAACCCAAATCCATTTCTCCCCCGTAAGAGTAACAAAGTGATTGTAATACTCTCTATATATAGAAAAAAGCAGTAAACGTAACAAAGTGAGCAAAATAAAGCATGTTCAAGAGCATTCTAATGACCCACAGAGTTTCTCAAGCCTAACCCTAATCCTAACCCTAATTCTAACCCTAACCCATTTCTCCCCTGTAACTGTAACAAAGTGAGTGTAATACTATATATTTTTATATAAGAAAACACAGAAAATGTAACAAAGTGAGCAAAATAAACCATGTTTAAGTGCATTCTAATGACCCACAAAGGTTCTGCACCCTAACCCTAACTATAACCCTAGCCCTAACGCATTTCCCTGTCTGTGCCTGTAACAAAGTGAGTGTAATACTATATATATATAGGAAAACACAGTAAAGGTACCTAACTGAGCAAAATAAAGCATGTTCAAGAGCATTCTAATGACCCACAGATGTTCTCCACCCTAACCCTAACCCTAACACTAACCCTAACGCATTTCTCCCCCTGTAACTGTAACAAAGTGAGTGTAAAACTATATATATATATATAGGTGTCGTGGTTTAAAACCAGGCAGACAGCTTGTTCACTCACTCCCCCCTTCTTGCCCTCCCCCTACTCCCGAAGGGACAGAGGGGAGAACTGAAAATAATGCAAGTCCCACAGGTTCAGATAAGAACATTTTAGTAACTAAGGTATAACACAAATCACTACTGCTACCTCCAGTAATAAGAATGATAAAGGAAAGAACAAGGGAAGAGAATACAACACCTCATCACCAGCCGACTGAAAACTCGGCTCCCCCCAGCCCGACCAAGCACCGACCGATACCTCCTACAACCCTGCAGTCTCCCAGCCCTTCCGTCTCACTCCCAGTTACATCCTGGGCATGACGTGCTGTGGTATGGAATACCTCTTTCGCTAGCTTGGGTCAGGTGTCCTGTCTCTGCTTCCTCCCGGCTTCCCCTCCTCCATGGCAGAGCATGAGGCTCAAAAGTCCTTGGCCAAACCAAAGCATCTCTATCAGCTCGGTTCCCACGCTGAAAGTCAAAACACTGCACTGTACCAGCTACCAAGAAGGAGAAAAATGACGGCTACTTCTGAAGCCAGGACAATAGGAAAACACAGTAAACGTAACGAAGTGAGAAAAATAAAGCATGTTCAAGAGCATTCTAATGACCCACAGAGGTTTTCAACCCTAACCCTAACCCTAACCCTAACCTTAACCCTAACCCTAACCCTAACACATTTGACCCCCTGTAACTGTAACAAAGTGAGTGTAATACGAAATATATACGCATATAGGAAAACACAGTAAACGTAACAAAGTGAGAAAAATAAAGCATGTTGAAGAGCATTCTAATGACCCACAGAGTTTCTCAACCCTAACCCTAACCCTAACCCAAACCCATTTCTCTCCCTGTAAGTGTAACAAAGTGAGCGTAATGCTATATATATATATATAAAAAAGCAGTAAACGTAACGAAGTGAGAAAAATAATGCATGTTCAAGAGCATTCTAATGACCCACAGAGGTTCTCTACCCTAACCCTAACCCCTAACCCTAACCCTAACGCCTAACCCTAACCCCTAACCCTAACCCTAACCCTAACCCCTAACCCTAACCCTAACCCTAACACTATCCCTAACCCAAACCCATTTCTCCCCCGTAAGAGTAACAAAGTGATTGTAATACTCTATGTATATAGAAAAAGCAGTAAACGTAACAAAGTGAGCAAAATAAAGCATGTTCAAGAGCATTCTAATGACCCACAGAGTTTCTCAAGCCTAACCCTAATCCTAACCCTAATTCTAACCCTAACCCATTTCTCTCCCTGTAAGTGTAACAAAGTGAGCGTAATGCTATATATATATATATAAAAAAGCAGTAAACGTAACGAAGTGAGAAAAATAATGCATGTTCAAGAGCATTCTAATGACCCACAGAGGTTCTCAACCCTAACCCTAACCCTAACCCTAACCCTAACCCCTAACCCCTAACCCTAACCCTAACCCTAACCCTAACCCTAACCCATTTCTCCCCTGTAACTGTAACAAAGTGAGTGTAATACTATATAGATACATATATAGGAGAACACAGTAAACGTAACAAAGTGTGCAAAATAAAGCATATTCACGAGCATTCTAATGACCCACAGAGGTTCTCAAGCCTAACCCTAATGCATTTCTCCCACTCTAACTGTAACCAAGTGAGTGTAATACTATGTAGATATATATAGGAAAACGCAGTAAACGCAACAAAGTGAGCAAAATAATGCATATTCAAGAGCATTCTAATGACCCACAGAGTTTCTCAACCCTAATCCTAAACCCTATCCCTAACCCAAACCCATTTCTCCCCCGTAAGAGTAACAAAGTGATTGTAATACTCTATATATATAGAAAAAAAGCAGTAAACGTAACAAAGTGAGCAAAATAAAGCATGTTCAAGAGCATTCTAATGACCCACAGAGTTTCTCAAGCCTAACCCTAATCCTAACCCTAATTCTAACCCTAACCCATTTCTCCCCCTGTAACTGTAACAAAGTGAGTGTAATACTATATATTTTTATATAAGAAAACACAGAAAATGTAACAAAGTGAGCAAAATAAACCATGTTTAAGTGCATTCTAATGACCCACAAAGGTTCTGCACCCTAACCCTAACTATAACCCTAGCCCTAACGCATTTCCCTGTCTGTGCCTGTAACAAAGTGAGTGTAATACTATATATATATAGGAAAACACAGTAAAGGTACCTAACTGAGCAAAATAAAGCATGTTCAAGAGCATTCTAATGACCCACAGATGTTCTCCACCCTAACCCTAACCCTAACACTAACCCCTAACGCATTTCTCCCCCTGTAACTGTAACAAAGTGAGTGTAAAACTATATATATATATATAGGTGTCGTGGTTTAAAACCAGGCAGACAGCTTGTTCACTCACTCCCCCCCTTCTTGCCCTCCCCCTACTCCCGGAGGGACAGAGGGGAGAACTGAAAATAATGCAAGTCCCACAGGTTCAGATAAGAACATTTTAGTAACTAAGGTATAACACAAATCACTACTGCTACCTCCAGTAATAAGAATGATAAAGGAAATAACAAGGGAAGAGAATACAACACCTCATCACCAGCCGACTGAAAACTCGGCTCCCCCCAGCCCGACCAAGCACCGACCGATACCTCCTACAACCCTGCAGTCTCCCAGCCCTTCCGTCTCACTCCCAGTTACATCCTGGGCATGACGTGCTGTGGTATGGAATACCTCTTTCTCTAGCTTGGGTCAGGTGTCCTGTCTCTGCGTCCTCCCGGCTTCCCCTCCTCCGTGGCAGAGCATGAGGCTCAAAAGTCCTTGGCCAAACCAAAGCATCTCTATCAGCTCTGTTCCCACGCTGAAAGTCAAAACACTGCACTGTACCAGCTACCAAGAAGGAGAAAAATGACGGCTACTTCTGAAGCCAGGACAATAGGAAAACACAGTAAACGTAACGAAGTGAGAAAAATAAAGCATGTTCAAGAGCATTCTAATGACCCACAGAGGTTCTCAACCCTAACCCTAACCTTAACCCTAACCCTAACCCTAACACATTTGACCCCCTGTAACTGTAACAAAGTGAGTGTAATACGAAATATATACGCATATAGGAAAACACAGTAAACGTAACAAAGTGAGAAAAATAAAGCATGTTGAAGAGCATTCTAATGACCCACAGAGTTTCTCAACCCTAACCCTAACCCTAACCCAAACCCATTTCTCTCCCTGTAAGTGTAACAAAGTGAGCGTAATGCTATATATATATATATAAAAAAGCAGTAAACGTAACGAAGTGAGAAAAATAATGCATGTTCAAGAGCATTCTAATGACCCACAGAGGTTCTCTACCCTAACCCTAACCCTAACCCTAACCCTAACGCCTAACCCTAACCCCTAACCCTAACCCTAACCCTAACCCTAACCCCTAACCCTAACCCTAACCCTAACACTATCCCTAACCCAAACCCATTTCTCCCCCGTAAGAGTAACAAAGTGATTGTAATACTCTATGTATATAGAAAAAAGCAGTAAACGTAACAAAGTGAGCAAAATAAAGCATGTTCAAGAGCATTCTAATGACCCACAGAGTTTCTCAAGCCTAACCCTAATCCTAACCCTAATTCTAACCCAAACCCATTTCTCTCCCTGTAAGTGTAACAAAGTGAGCGTAATGCTATATATATATATATAAAAAAGCAGTAAACGTAACGAAGTGAGAAAAATAATGCATGTTCAAGAGCATTCTAATGACCCACAGAGGTTCTCTACCCTAACCCTAACCCTAACCCTAACGCCTAACCCTAACCCCTAACCCTAACCCTAACCCTAACCCTAACCCTATCCCTAACCCAAACCCATTTCTCCCCCGTAAGAGTAACAAAGTGATTGTAATACTCTATGTATATAGAAAAAAGCAGTAAACGTAACAAAGTGAGCAAAATAAAGCATGTTCAAGAGCATTCTAATGACCCACAGAGTTTCTCAAGCCTAACCCTAATCCTAACCCTAATTCTAACCCTAACCCATTTCTCTCCCTGTAAGTGTAACAAAGTGAGCGTAATGCTATATATATATATATAAAAAAGCAGTAAACGTAACAAAGTGAGAAAAATAATGCATGTTCAAGAGCATTCTAATGACCCACAGAGTTTCTCAACCCTAACCCTAACCCTAACCCAAACCCATTTCTCTCCCTGTAAGTGTAACAAAGTGAGCGTAATGCTATATATATATATATAAAAAAGCAGTAAACGTAACAAAGTGAGAAAAATAATGCATGTTCAAGAGCATTCTAATGACCCACAGAGGTTCTCTACCCTAACCCTAACCCTACCCTAACCCCTAGGCCTAACGCCTAACCCTAACCCCTAACACCTAACCCTAACCCTAACCCCCTAACCCTATCCCAAACCCAAACCCATTTCTCCCCCGTAAGAGTAACAAAGTGATTGTAATACTCTATGTATATAGAAAAAAGCAGTAAACGTAACAAAGTGAGCAAAATAAAGCATGTTCAAGAGCATTCTAATGACCCACAGAGTTTCTCAAGCCTAACCCTAATCCTAACCCTAATTCTAACCCTAACCCATTTCTCTCCCTGTAAGTGTAACAAAGTGAGCGTAATGCTATATATATATATATAAAAAAGCAGTAAACGTAACGAAGTGAGAAAAATAATGCATGTTCAAGAGCATTCTAATGACCCACAGAGGTTCTCAACCCTAATCCTAACCCTAACCCTAACCCTAACCCTAACCCCTAACCCTAACCCTAACCCCTAACCCTAACCTAACCCTAACCCCTAACCCTAACCCTAACCCTAACCCTAACCCTAACCCTAACCCATTTCTCCCCCTGTAACTGTAACAAAGTGAGTGTAATACTATATAGATACATATATAGGAGAACACAGTAAACGTAACAAAGTGTGCAAAATAAAGCATATTCACGAGCATTCTAATGACCCACAGAGGTTCTCAAGCCTAACCCTAATGCATTTCTCCCACTCTAACTGTAACCAAGTGAGTGTAATACTATGTAGATATATATAGGAAAACGCAGTAAACGCAACAAAGTGAGCAAAATAATGCATATTCAAGAGCATTCTAATGACCCACAGAGTTTCTCAACCCTAATCCTAAACCCTATCCCTAACCCAAATCCATTTCTCCCCCGTAAGAGTAACAAAGTGATTGTAATACTCTCTATATATAGAAAAAAGCAGTAAACGTAACAAAGTGAGCAAAATAAAGCATGTTCAAGAGCATTCTAATGACCCACAGAGTTTCTCAAGCCTAACCCTAATCCTAACCCTAATTCTAACCCTAACCCATTTCTCTCCCTGTAAGTGTAACAAAGTGAGCGTAATGCTATATATATATATATAAAAAAGCAGTAAACGTAACAAAGTGAGAAAAATAATGCATGTTCAAGAGCATTCTAATGACCCACAGAGTTTCTCAACCCTAACCCTAACCCTAACCCAAACCCATTTCTCTCCCTGTAAGTGTAACAAAGTGAGCGTAATGCTATATATATATATATAAAAAAGCAGTAAACGTAACAAAGTGAGAAAAATAATGCATGTTCAAGAGCATTCTAATGACCCACAGAGGTTCTCTACCTAACCCTAACCCTAACCCTAACCCTAGGCCTAACGCCTAACCCTAACCCCTAACACTAACCCTAACCCTAACCCTAACCCCTAACCCTATCCCAAACCCAAACCCATTTCTCCCCCGTAAGAGTAACAAAGTGATTGTAATACTCTATGTATATAGAAAAAAGCAGTAAACGTAACAAAGTGAGCAAAATAAAGCATGTTCAAGAGCATTCTAATGACCCACAGAGTTTCTCAAGCCTAACCCTAATCCTAACCCTAATTCTAACCCTAACCCATTTCTCTCCCTGTAAGTGTAACAAAGTGAGCGTAATGCTATATATATATATATAAAAAAGCAGTAAACGTAACGAAGTGAGAAAAATAATGCATGTTCAAGAGCATTCTAATGACCCACAGAGGTTCTCAACCCTAATCCTAACCCTAACCCTAACCCTAACCCTAACCCCTAACCCTAACCCTAACCCTAACCCTAACCCTAACCCCTAACCCTAACCCTAACCCTAACCCTAACCCTAACCCTAACCCATTTCTCCCCTGTAACTGTAACAAAGTGAGTGTAATACTATATAGATACATATATAGGAGAACACAGTAAACGTAACAAAGTGTGCAAAATAAAGCATATTCACGAGCATTCTAATGACCCACAGAGGTTCTCAAGCCTAACCCTAATGCATTTCTCCCACTCTAACTGTAACCAAGTGAGTGTAATACTATGTAGATATATATAGGAAAACGCAGTAAACGCAACAAAGTGAGCAAAATAATGCATATTCAAGAGCATTCTAATGACCCACAGAGTTTCTCAACCCTAATCCTAAACCCTATCCCTAACCCAAATCCATTTCTCCCCCGTAAGAGTAACAAAGTGATTGTAATACTCTCTATATATAGAAAAAAGCAGTAAACGTAACAAAGTGAGCAAAATAAAGCATGTTCAAGAGCATTCTAATGACCCACAGAGTTTCTCAAGCCTAACCCTAATCCTAACCCTAATTCTAACCCTAACCCATTTCTCCCCCTGTAACTGTAACAAAGTGAGTGTAATACTATATATTTTTATATAAGAAAACACAGAAAATGTAACAAAGTGAGCAAAATAAACCATGTTTAAGTGCATTCTAATGACCCACAAAGGTTCTGCACCCTAACCCTAACTATAACCCTAGCCCTAACGCATTTCCCTGTCTGTGCCTGTAACAAAGTGAGTGTAATACTATATATATATAGGAAAACACAGTAAAGGTACCTAACTGAGCAAATAAAGCATGTTCAAGAGCATTCTAATGACCCACAGATGTTCTCCACCCTAACCCTAACCCTAACACTAACCCTAACGCATTTCTCCCCCTGTAACTGTAACAAAGTGAGTGTAAAACTATATATATATATATAGGTGTCGTGGTTTAAAACCAGGCAGACAGCTTGTTCACTCACTCCCCCCCTTCTTGCCCTCCCCCTACTCCCGAAGGGACAGAGGGGAGAACTGAAAATAATGCAAGTCCCACAGGTTCAGATAAGAACATTTTAGTAACTAAGGTATAACACAAATCACTACTGCTACCTCCAGTAATAAGAATGATAAAGGAAAGAACAAGGGAAGAGAATACAACACCTCATCACCAGCCGACTGAAAACTCGGCTCCCCCCAGCCCGACCAAGCACCGACCGATACCTCCTACAACCCTGCAGTCTCCCAGCCCTTCCGTCTCACTCCCAGTTACATCCTGGGCATGACGTGCTGTGGTATGGAATACCTCTTTCGCTAGCTTGGGTCAGGTGTCCTGTCTCTGCTTCCTCCCGGCTTCCCCTCCTCCGTGGCAGAGCATGAGGCTCAAAAGTCCTTGGCCAAACCAAAGCATCTCTATCAGCTCGGTTCCCACGCTGAAAGTCAAAACACTGCACTGTACCAGCTACCAAGAAGGAGAAAAATGACGGCTACTTCTGAAGCCAGGACAATAGGAAAACACAGTAAACGTAACGAAGTGAGAAAAATAAAGCATGTTCAAGAGCATTCTAATGACCCACAGAGGTTTTCAACCCTAACCCTAACCCTAACCCTAACCTTAACCCTAACCCTAACCCAACCCTAACACATTTGACCCCCTGTAACTGTAACAAAGTGAGTGTAATACGAAATATATACGCATATAGGAAAACACAGTAAACGTAACAAAGTGAGAAAAATAAAGCATGTTGAAGAGCATTCTAATGACCCACAGAGTTTCTCAACCCTAACCCTAACCCTAACCCAAACCCATTTCTCTCCCTGTAAGTGTAACAAAGTGAGCGTAATGCTATATATATATATATAAAAAAAGCAGTAAACGTAACGAAGTGAGAAAAATAATGCATGTTCAAGAGCATTCTAATGACCCACAGAGGTTCTCTACCCTAACCCTAACCCTAACCCTAACCCTAACGCCTAACCCTAACCCCTAACCCAACCCTAACCCTAACCCTAACCCCTAACCCTAACCCTAACCCTAACACTATCCCTAACCCAAACCCATTTCTCCCCCGTAAGAGTAACAAAGTGATTGTAATACTCTATGTATATAGAAAAAAGCAGTAAACGTAACAAAGTGAGCAAAATAAAGCATGTTCAAGAGCATTCTAATGACCCACAGAGTTTCTCAAGCCTAACCCTAATCCTAACCCTAATTCTAACCCTAACCCATTTCTCTCCCTGTAAGTGTAACAAAGTGAGCGTAATGCTATATATATATATATAAAAAAGCAGTAAACGTAACGAAGTGAGAAAATAATGCATGTTCAAGAGCATTCTAATGACCCACAGAGGTTCTCAACCCTAACCCTAACCCTAACCCTAACCCTAACCCTAACCCCTAACCCTAACCCTAACCCTAACCCTAACCCTAACCCATTTCTCTCCTGTAACTGTAACAAAGTGAGTGTAATACTATATAGATACATATATAGGAGAACACAGTAAACGTAACAAAGTGTGCAAAATAAAGCATATTCACGAGCATTCTAATGACCCACAGAGGTTCTCAAGCCTAACCCTAATGCATTTCTCCCACTCTAACTGTAACCAAGTGAGTGTAATACTATGTAGATATATATAGGAAAACGCAGTAAACGCAACAAAGTGAGCAAAATAATGCATATTCAAGAGCATTCTAATGACCCACAGAGTTTCTCAACCCTAATCCTAAACCCTATCCCTAACCCAAACCCATTTCTCCCCCGTAAGAGTAACAAAGTGATTGTAATACTCTATATATATAGAAAAAAGCAGTAAACGTAACAAAGTGAGCAAAATAAAGCATGTTAATTCAAGAGCATTCTAATGACCCACAGAGTTTCTCAAGCCTAACCCTAATCCTAACCCTAATTCTAACCCTAACCCATTTCTCCCCCTGTAACTGTAACAAAGTGAGTGTAATACTATATATTTTTATATAAGAAAACACAGAAAATGTAACAAAGTGAGCAAAATAAACCATGTTTAAGTGCATTCTAATGACCCACAAAGGTTCTGCACCCTAACCCTAACTATAACCCTAGCCCTAACGCATTTCCCTGTCTGTGCCTGTAACAAAGTGAGTGTAATACTATATATATATAGGAAAACACAGTAAAGGTACCTAACTGAGCAAAATAAAGCATGTTCAAGAGCATTCTAATGACCCACAGATGTTCTCCACCCTAACCCTAACCCTAACACTAACCCTAACGCATTTCTCCCCCTGTAACTGTAACAAAGTGAGTGTAAAACTATATATATATATATAGGTGTCGTGGTTTAAAACCAGGCAGACAGCTTGTTCACTCACTCCCCCCCTTCTTGCCCTCCCCCTACTCCCGGAGGGACAGAGGGGAGAACTGAAAATAATGCAAGTCCCACAGGTTCAGATAAGAACATTTTAGTAACTAAGGTATAACACAAATCACTACTGCTACCTCCAGTAATAAGAATGATAAAGGAAATAACAAGGGAAGAGAATACAACACCTCATCACCAGCCGACTGAAAACTCGGCTCCCCCCAGCCCGACCAAGCACCGACCGATACCTCCTACAACCCTGCAGTCTCCCAGCCCTTCCGTCTCACTCCCAGTTACATCCTGGGCATGACGTGCTGTGGTATGGAATACCTCTTTCGCTAGCTTGGGTCAGGTGTCCTGTCTCTGCTTCCTCCCGGCTTCCCCTCCTCCGTGGCAGAGCATGAGGCTCAAAAGTCCTTGGCCAAACCAAAGCATCTCTATCAGCTCTGTTCCCACGCTGAAAGTCAAAACACTGCACTGTACCAGCTACCAAGAAGGAGAAAAATGACGGCTACTTCTGAAGCCAGGACAATAGGAAAACACAGTAAACGTAACGAAGTGAGAAAAATAAAGCATGTTCAAGAGCATTCTAATGACCCACAGAGGTTCTCAACCCTAACCCTAACCTTAACCCTAACCCTAACCCTAACACATTTGACCCCCTGTAACTGTAACAAAGTGAGTGTAATACGAAATATATACGCATATAGGAAAACACAGTAAACGTAACAAA
Source organism: Pezoporus flaviventris (assembly GCF_033815535.1). Classification (NCBI taxonomy): domain Eukaryota; kingdom Metazoa; phylum Chordata; class Aves; order Psittaciformes; family Psittacidae; genus Pezoporus; species Pezoporus flaviventris. The sequence goes on from NW_026892822.1 coordinate 14,070, forward strand.
GTGAGAAAAATAAAGCATGTTGAAGAGCATTCTAATGACCCACAGAGTTTCTCAACCCTAACCCTAACCCTAACCCAAACCCATTTCTCTCCCTGTAAGTGTAACAAAGTGAGCGTAATGCTATATATATATATATAAAAAAGCAGTAAACGTAACGAAGTGAGAAAAATAATGCATGTTCAAGAGCATTCTAATGACCCACAGAGGTTCTCTACCCTAACCCTAACCCTAACCCTAACCCTAACGCCTAACCCTAACCCCTAACCCTAACCCTAACCCTAACCCTAACCCCTAACCCTAACCCTAACCCTAACCCTATCCCTAACCCAAACCCATTTCTCCCCCGTAAGAGTAACAAAGTGATTGTAATACTCTATGTATATAGAAAAAAGCAGTAAACGTAACAAAGTGAGCAAAATAAAGCATGTTCAAGAGCATTCTAATGACCCACAGAGTTTCTCAAGCCTAACCCTAATCCTAACCCTAATTCTAACCCTAACCCATTTCTCTCCCTGTAAGTGTAACAAAGTGAGCGTAATGCTATATATATATATATAAAAAAGCAGTAAACGTAACGAAGTGAGAAAAATAATGCATGTTCAAGAGCATTCTAATGACCCACAGAGGTTCTCAACCCTAACCCTAACCCTAACCCTAACCCTAACCCTAACCCCTAACCCTAACCCTAACCCTAACCCTAACCCTAACCCTAACCCTAACCCATTTCTCCCCTGTAACTGTAACAAAGTGAGTGTAATACTATATAGATACATATATAGGAGAACACAGTAAACGTAACAAAGTGTGCAAAATAAAGCATATTCACGAGCATTCTAATGACCCACAGAGGTTCTCAAGCCTAACCCTAATGCATTTCTCCCACTCTAACTGTAACCAAGTGAGTGTAATACTATGTAGATATATATAGGAAAACGCAGTAAACGCAACAAAGTGAGCAAAATAATGCATATTCAAGAGCATTCTAATGACCCACAGAGTTTCTCAACCCTAATCCTAAACCCTATCCCTAACCCAAACCCATTTCTCCCCCGTAAGAGTAACAAAGTGATTGTAATACTCTCTATATATAGAAAAAAGCAGTAAACGTAACAAAGTGAGCAAAATAAAGCATGTTCAAGAGCATTCTAATGACCCACAGAGTTTCTCAAGCCTAACCCTAATCCTAACCCTAATTCTAACCCTAACCCATTTCTCCCCCTGTAACTGTAACAAAGTGAGTGTAATACTATATATTTTTATATAAGAAAACACAGAAAATGTAACAAAGTGAGCAAAATAAACCATGTTTAAGTGCATTCTAATGACCCACAAAGGTTCTGCACCCTAACCCTAACTATAACCCTAGCCCTAACGCATTTCCCTGTCTGTGCCTGTAACAAAGTGAGTGTAATACTATATATATATAGGAAAACACAGTAAAGGTACCTAACTGAGCAAAATAAAGCATGTTCAAGAGCATTCTAATGACCCACAGATGTTCTCCACCCTAACCCTAACCCTAACACTAACCCTAACGCATTTCTCCCCCTGTAACTGTAACAAAGTGAGTGTAAAACTATATATATATATAGGTGTCGTGGTTTAAAACCAGGCAGACAGCTTGTTCACTCACTCCCCCCCTTCTTGCCCTCCCCCTACTCCCGGAGGGACAGAGGGGAGAACTGAAAATAATGCAAGTCCCACAGGTTCAGATAAGAACATTTTAGTAACTAAGGTATAACACAAATCACTACTGCTACCTCCAGTAATAAGAATGATAAAGGAAATAACAAGGGAAGAGAATACAACACCTCATCACCAGCCGACTGAAAACTCGGCTCCCCCCAGCCCGACCAAGCACCGACCGATACCTCCTACAACCCTGCAGTCTCCCAGCCCTTCCGTCTCACTCCCAGTTACATCCTGGGCATGACGTGCTGTGGTATGGAATACCTCTTTCGCTAGCTTGGGTCAGGTGTCCTGTCTCTGCTTCCTCCCGGCTTCCCCTCCTCCGTGGCAGAGCATGAGGCTCAAAAGTCCTTGGCCAAACCAAAGCATCTCTATCAGCTCTGTTCCCACGCTGAAAGTCAAAACACTGCACTGTACCAGCTACCAAGAAGGAGAAAAATGACGGCTACTTCTGAAGCCAGGACAATAGGAAAACACAGAAAACGTAACGAAGTGAGAAAAATAAAGCATGTTCAAGAGCATTCTAATGACCCACAGAGGTTCTCAACCCTAACCCTAACCCTAACCCTAACCTTAACCCTAACCCTAACCCTAACACATTTGACCCCCTGTAACTGTAACAAAGTGAGTGTAATACGAAATATATACGCATATAGGAAAACACAGTAAACGTAACAAAGTGAGAAAAATAAAGCATGTTGAAGAGCATTCTAATGACCCACAGAGTTTCTCAACCCTAACCCTAACCCTAACCCAAACCCATTTCTCTCCCTGTAAGTGTAACAAAGTGAGCGTAATGCTATATATATATATATAAAAAAGCAGTAAACGTAACGAAGTGAGAAAAATAATGCATGTTCAAGAGCATTCTAATGACCCACAGAGGTTCTCTACCCTAACCCTAACCCTAACCCTAACCCTAACGCCTAACCCTAACCCCTAACCCTAACCCTAACCCTAACCCCTAACCCTAACCCTAACCCTAACCCTATCCCTAACCCAAACCCATTTCTCCCCCGTAAGAGTAACAAAGTGATTGTAATACTCTATGTATATAGAAAAAAGCAGTAAATGTAACAAAGTGAGCAAAATAAAGCATGTTCAAGAGCATTCTAATGACCCACAGAGTTTCTCAAGCCTAACCCTAATCCTAACCCTAATTCTAACCCTAACCCATTTCTCTCCCTGTAAGTGTAACAAAGTGAGCGTAATGCTATATATATATATATAAAACAGCAGTAAACGTAACGAAGTGAGAAAAATAATGCATGTTCAAGAGCATTCTAATGACCCACAGAGGTTCTCAACCCTAACCCTAACCCTAACACTAACCCTAACCCTAACCCCTAACCCTAACCCTAACCCTAACCCTAACCCTAACCCCTAACCCTAACCCTAACCCTAACCCTAACCCATTCCTCCCCTGTAACTGTAACAAAGTGAGTGTAATACTATATAGATACATATATAGGAGACCACAGTAAACGTAACAAAGTGTGCAAAATAAAGCATATTCACGAGCATTCTAATGACCCACAGAGGTTCTCAAGCCTAACCCTAATGCATTTCTCCCACTCTAACTGTAACCAAGTGAGTGTAATACTATGTAGATATATATAGGAAAACGCAGTAAACGCAACAAAGTGAGCAAAATAATGCATATTCAAGAGCATTCTAATGACCCACAGAGTTTCTCAACCCTAATCCTAAACCCTATCCCTAACCCAAACCCATTTCTCCCCCGTAAGAGTAACAAAGTGATTGTAATGCTCTATATATATAGAAAAAAGAAGTAAACGTAACAAAGTGAGCAAAATAAAGCATGTTCAAGAGCATTCTAATGACCCACAGAGTTTCTCAAGCCTAACCCTAATCCTAACACTAATTCTAACCCTAACCCATTTCTCCCCCTGTAACTGTAACAAAGTGAGTGTAATACTATATATTTTTATATAAGAAAACACAGAAAATGTAACAAAGTGAGCAAAATAAACCATGTTCAAGAGCATTCTAATGACCCACAGAGGTTCTCTACCCTAACCCTAACCCTAACCCTAACGCCTAACCCTAACCCTAACCCCTAACCCTAACCCTAACCCTAACCCTATCCCTAACCCAAACCCATTTCTCCCCCGTAAGAGTAACAAAGTGATTGTAATACTCTATGTATATAGAAAAAAGCAGTAAACGTAACAAAGTGAGCAAAATAAAGCATGTTCAAGAGCATTCTAATGACCCACAGAGTTTCTCAAGCCTAACCCTAATCCTAACCCTAATTCTAACCCTAACCCATTTCTCTCCCTGTAAGTGTAACAAAGTGAGCGTAATGCTATATATATATATATAAAAAAGCAGTAAACGTAACGAAGTGAGAAAAATAATGCATGTTCAAGAGCATTCTAATGACCCACAGAGGTTCTCTACCCTAACCCTAACCCTAACCCTAACCCTAGCCCTAACCCCTAACCCTAACCCTAACCCTAACCCTAACCCTAACCCTAACCCATTTCTCCCCTGTAACTGTAACAAAGTGAGTGTAATACTATATAGATACATATATAGGAGAACACAGTAAACGTAACAAAGTGTGCAAAATAAAGCATATTCACGAGCATTCTAATGACCCACAGAGGTTCTCAAGCCTAACCCTAATGCATTTCTCCCACTCTAACTGTAACCAAGTGAGTGTAATACTATGTAGATATATATAGGAAAACGCAGTAAACGCAACAAAGTGAGCAAAATAATGCATATTCAAGAGCATTCTAATGACCCACAGAGTTTCTCAACCCTAATCCTAAACCCTATCCCTAACCCAAACCCATTTCTCCCCCGTAAGAGTAACAAAGTGATTGTAATACTCTATATATATAGAAAAAAGCAGTAAACGTAACAAAGTGAGCAAAATAAAGCATGTTCAAGAGCATTCTAATGACCCACAGAGTTTCTCAAGCCTAACCCTAATCCTAACCCTAATTCTAACCCTAACCCATTTCTCCCCCTGTAACTGTAACAAAGTGAGTGTAATACTATATATTTTTATATAAGAAAACACAGAAAATGTAACAAAGTGAGCAAAATAAACCATGTTTAAGTGCATTCTAATGACCCACAAAGGTTCTGCACCCTAACCCTAACTATAACCCTAGCCCTAACGCATTTCCCTGTCTGTGCCTGTAACAAAGTGAGTGTAATACTATATATATATAGGAAAACACAGTAAAGGTACCTAACTGAGCAAAATAAAGCATGTTCAAGAGCATTCTAATGACCCACAGATGTTCTCCACCCTAACCCTAACCCTAACACTAACCCTAACGCATTTCTCCCCCTGTAACTGTAACAAAGTGAGTGTAAAACTATATATATATATATAGGTGTCGTGGTTTAAAACCAGGCAGACAGCTTGTTCACTCACTCCCCCCCTTCTTGCCCTCCCCCTACTCCCGGAGGGACAGAGGGGAGAACTGAAAATAATGCAAGTCCCACAGGTTCAGATAAGAACATTTTAGTAACTAAGGTATAACACAAATCACTACTGCTACCTCCAGTAATAAGAAGGATAAAGGAAATAACAAGGGAAGAGAATACAACACCTCATCACCAGCCGACTGAAAACTCGGCTCCCCCCAGCCCGACCAAGCACCGACCGATACCTCCTACAACCCTGCAGTCTCCCAGCCCTTCCGTCTCACTCCCAGTTACATCCTGGGCATGACGTGCTGTGGTATGGAATACCTCTTTCGCTAGCTTGGGTCAGGTGTCCTGTCTCTGCTTCCTCCCGGCTTCCCCTCCTCCGTGGCAGAGCATGAGGCTCAAAAGTCCTTGGCCAAACCAAAGCATCTCAATCAGCTCTGTTCCCACGCTGAAAGTCAAAACACTGCACTGTACCAGCTACCAAGAAGGAGAAAAATGACGGCTACTTCTGAAGCCAGGACAATAGGAAAACACAGTAAACGTAACGAAGTGAGAAAAATAAAGCATGTTCAAGAGCATTCTAATGACCCACAGAGGTTCTCAACCCTAACCCTAACCCTAACCCTAACCTTAACCCTAACCCTAACCCTAACACATTTGACCCCCTGTAACTGTAACAAAGTGAGTGTAATACGAAATATATACGCATATAGGAAAACACAGTAAACGTAACAAAGTGAGAAAAATAAAGCATGTTGAAGAGCATTCTAATGACCCACAGAGTTTCTCAACCCTAACCCTAACCCTAACCCAAACCCATTTCTCTCCCTGTAAGTGTAACAAAGTGAGCGTAATGCTATATATATATATATAAAAAAGCAGTAAACGTAACGAAGTGAGAAAAATAATGCATGTTCAAGAGCATTCTAATGACCCACAGAGGTTCTCTACCCTAACCCTAACCCTAACCCTAACCCTAACGCCTAACCCTAACCCCTAACCCTAACCCTAACCCCTAACCCTAACCCTAACCCTATCCCTAACCCAAACCCATTTCTCCCCCGTAAGAGTAACAAAGTGATTGTAATACTCTATGTATATAGAAAAAAGCAGTAAACGTAACAAAGTGAGCAAAATAAAGCATGTTCAAGAGCATTCTAATGACCCACAGAGTTTCTCAAGCCTAACCCTAATCCTAACCCTAATTCTAACCCTAACCCATTTCTCTCCCTGTAAGTGTAACAAAGTGAGCGTAATGCTATATATATATATATAAAACAGCAGTAAACGTAACGAAGTGAGAAAAATAATGCATGTTCAAGAGCATTCTAATGACCCACAGAGGTTCTCAACCCTAACCCTAACCCTAACCCTAACCCCTAACCCTAACCCTAACCCTAACCCTAACCCTAACCCTAACCCTAACCCTAACCCCTAACCCTAACCCTAACCCTAACCCTAACCCTAACCCATTTCTCCCCTGTAACTGTAACAAAGTGAGTGTAATACTATATAGATACATATATAGGAGACCACAGTAAACGTAACAAAGTGTGCAAAATAAAGCATATTCACGAGCATTCTAATGACCCACAGAGGTTCTCAAGCCTAACCCTAATGCATTTCTCCCACTCTAACTGTAACCAAGTGAGTGTAATACTATGTAGATATATATAGGAAAACGCAGTAAACGCAACAAAGTGAGCAAAATAATGCATATTCAAGAGCATTCTAATGACCCACAGAGTTTCTCAACCCTAATCTTAAACCCTATCCCTAACCCAAACCCATTTCTCCCCCGTAAGAGTAACAAAGTGATTGTAATGCTCTATATATATAGAAAAAAGAAGTAAACGTAACAAAGTGAGCAAAATAAAGCATGTTCAAGAGCATTCTAATGACCCACAGAGTTTCTCAAGCCTAACCCTAATCCTAACACTAATTCTAACCCTAACCCATTTCTCCCCCTGTAACTGTAACAAAGTGAGTGTAATACTATATATTTTTATATAAGAAAACACAGAAAATGTAACAAAGTGAGCAAAATAAACCATGTTTAAGTGCATTCTAATGACCCACAAAGGTTCTGCACCCTAACCCTAACTATAACCCTAGCCCTAACGCATTTCCCTCTCTGTGCCTGTAACAAAGTGAGTGTAATACTATATATATATAGGAAAACACAGTAAAGGTACCTAACTGAGCAAAATAAAGCATGTTCAAGAGCATTCTAATGACCCACAGATGTTCTCCACCCTAACCCTAACCCTAACACTAACCCTAACGCATTTCTCCCCCTGTAACTGTAACAAAGTGAGTGTAAAACTATATATATATATATAGGTGTCGTGGTTTAAAACCAGGCAGACAGCTTGTTCACTCACTCCCCCCCTTCTTGCCCTCCCCCTACTCCCGGAGGGACAGAGGGGAGAACTGAAAATAATGCAAGTCCCACAGGTTCAGATAAGAACATTTTAGTAACTAAGGTATAACACAAATCACTACTGCTACCTCCAGTAATAAGAATGATAAAGGAAATAACAAGGGAAGAGAATACAACACCTCATCACCAGCCGACTGAAAACTCGGCTCCCCCCAGCCCGACCAAGCACCGACCGATACCTCCTACAACCCTGCAGTCTCCCAGCCCTTCCGTCTCACTCCCAGTTACATCCTGGGCATGACGTGCTGTGGTATGGAATACCTCTTTCGCTAGCTTGGGTCAGGTGTCCTGTCTCTGCTTCCTCCCGGCTTCCCCTCCTCCGTGGCAGAGCATGAGGCTCAAAAGTCCTTGGCCAAACCAAAGCATCTCTATCAGCTCTGTTCCCACGCTGAAAGTCAAAACACTGCACTGTACCAGCTACCAAGAAGGAGAAAAATGACGGCTACTTCTGAAGCCAGGACAATAGGAAAACACAGTAAACGTAACGAAGTGAGAAAAATAAAGCATGTTCAAGAGCATTCTAATGACCCACAGAGGTTCTCAACCCTAACCCTAACCCTAACCCTAACCCTAACCCTAACCCTAACACATTTGACCCCCTGTAACTGTAACAAAGTGAGTGTAATACGAAATATATACGCATATAGGAAAACACAGCAATCGTAACAAAGTGAGAAAAATAAAGCATGTTGAAGAGCATTCTAATGACCCACAGAGTTTCTCAACCCTAACCCTAACCCTAACCCAAACCCATTTCTCTCCCTGTAAGTGTAACAAAGTGAGCGTAATGCTATATATATATATATAAAAAAGCAGTAAACGTAACGAAGTGAGAAAAATAATGCATGTTCAAGAGCATTCTAATGACCCACAGACGTTCTCAACCCTAACCCTAACCCTAACCCTAACCCTAACCCTAACCCCTAACCGTAACCCTAACCCTAACCCCTCACCCTAACCCTAACCCTAACCCTAACCCTAACCCCTAACCCTAACCCTAACCCTAACCCTAACCCTAACCCATTTCTCCCCTGTAACTGTAACAAAGTGAGTGTAATACTATATAGATACATATATAGGAGAACACAGTAAACGTAACAAAGTGTGCAAAATAAAGCATATTCACGAGCATTCTAATGACCCACAGAGGTTCTCAAGCCTAACCCTAATGCATTTCTCCCACTCTAACTGTAACCAAGTGAGTGTAATACTATATAGATACATATATAGAAGAACACAGTAAAAGTAACAAAGTGAGCAAAATAAAGCATATTCAAGAGCATTCTAATGACCCACAGATTTTCTCAACCCTAACCCTAAACCCTATCCCTAACCCAAACCCATTTCTCCCCCGTAAGAGTAACAAAGCGATTGTAATACTATATATATATAGAAAAAAGAAGCAAACGTAACAAAGTGAGCAAAATAAAGCATATTCAAGGGCGTTCTAATGACCCACAGAGTTTCTCAACCCTAACCCTAACCCTAACCCATTTCTCCCCTGTAACTGTAACAAAGTGAGTGTAATACTATATGGGTATATATAGAGAAACACAGTAAACGTAACAAAGTGAGCAAAATAATGCATATTCAAGAGCATTCTAATGACCCACAGAGTTTCTCAACTCTAACCCGAAACCCTATCACTAACCCAATCCCATTTCTCCCCTGTAACTGTAACAAAGTGATTATAATACTATATATATAAAAATGCAGTAAACGTAACAAAGTGGGAAAAATAAAGTATATTCAAGAGCATTCTAATGATCCGCAGCTTCTCAACCCTAAACCTAACCGAAACGCATTTCTCCCACTATAACAATAACAAAGTGAGTGTAATACTATCAAGATATATATATAGGAAAACACAGGAAACGTAACAAAGTGAGCAAACTAAAGCATATTCAAATGCATTCTAATGACCCATGGAGTTTCTCAACCCTAACCCTAAACCCAATCCTTAACCCAAACCCATTTCTCCCTCGTAACTGTAACCAAGTGATTGTAATACTATATATATAGAGAAAAAAGCAGTAAACATAACAAAGTGAGCAAAATATGTTCAAGAGCATTCTAAAGACCCACAAAGGTTCTGCACCCTAACCCTAACTATAACCCTAGCCCTAACGCGTTTCTCCCTCTCTGCCTGTAACAAACTGAGTGTAATACTATATGCATATATATCGATAAAAGCAGTAAACGTAACAAAGTGAGAAAAAATAAAGAATGTTCAAGAGCATTCTAATGACCCACAGAGGTTCTCAACCCTAACCCTAACCCTAACCCTAACACTAACCCTAACGCATTTCTCCCACTGTAACTGTAACATAGTGAGAGCAATAATACATAGATATATATATAGGAAAACACAGTAAACGTAACAAAGTGAGCAAAATAAAGCATATTCAAGAGCATTCTAATGACACACAGAGTTTCTCAACTCTAACCCTAATACTAACTGTAACCCAAACCCATTTCTCTCCCTGTAAGTGTAACAAAGTGAGTGTAATGCTATATATATATATAAACGCAGCAAACATAAAAAAAGTGCGAAAAATAAAGCATGTTCAAGAGCATTCTAATGACCCACAGAGGTTCTCAACCCTAACCCTGACCCTAACCCTAAACCTAACCTTAACCCATTTTTTCCCCCTGTAACTGTAACAAGTGAGTGTAATACTATATATATATCTGTATGGGAAAACACAGTAAACGTAACAAAGTGAGAAAAAAATGCATGTTCAAGAGCATTCTAATGACCCACAGAGTTTCTCAACCCTAACCCTAATCCTGACTGTAACCCAAACCCATTTCTATCCCTGTAAGTGTAACAAAGTGAGTGTAATTGTATATATTTATATAAACGCAGCAAACGTAACAAAGTGAGAAAAATAAAGCATGATCAAGAGCATTCTAATGACCCACAGAGGATATCAAGCCTAACCCTAACCCTAACGCTAACCCATTTCTCCCCCGTAACTGGAACAAAGTGAGTGTAATGCTATATATATATAGAAAAAGCAGTAAATGTAACAAAGTGAGCAAAATAAAGCATGTTCAAGAGCCCTAACCCTAACCCATTTCTCCCCTGTAACTGTAACAAAGTGAGTGCAATACTATATATATAGATATGAAGGAAACAGAGTAAACATTATAAAGTGAGCAAAATAAAGCATGTTCAAGAGCGTTCTAATGACTCACAGAGATTCTCAACCCTATCTCTAACCCTAACCCTAACCCTAGTCCTATCTCTAACCCATTTCTCCCCTTTAACTGTAACAAAGTTAGTGTAATACTTTTTATATATATATATATGTAAACATAACAAAGCATGTTCAGGAGCATTCTAATGACACACAGAGGTTCTCAACCCTAACCCTAACCCAATTCTCCCCCGTAGCTGTAACAAAGTGAGTGTAATACTATATCTATGTATAGGAAAATACAGTAAACGCAACAAATTGAGCAAAATAAAGCGTCTTCAAGAGTATTCTAATGACCCACAGAGGTTCTCAATTCTAACCCTAACCCTAACCCTTACCCTAACCCATTTCCCCACTTGTATCTGTAACAAAGTGACTGCAATACTATTTTTATATATAGGAAATTACAGTAAACGTAACAAAGTGAGGAAAATAAAGCATGTTCAAGAGCATTCTAATGACCCACAGAGTTTCTCAACCCTAACCCTAAACCCTATCCCTAACCCAAACGCATTTCTCCCCCGTAACTGTAACGATGTGATTGCAATACTATATATATAGAAAAAAGCAGTAAAAGTAACAAAGTGAGAAAATAAAGCATGTTCAAGAGCATTCTAATGTCCCACAGAGGTTCTCAACCCTAACCCAAACCCTAACCCTAACCCAATTCTCCCACTGTAACTGTAACAAAGTGAGCATAATGCTATATATATATGTAGGAAAATATAGTAAACATAAGAAATTGAGCAAAATAAAGCTTGTTCAAGAGCATTCAAATGACTGACAGTGGTTCTCAACCCTATCCCTAACCCTCACCCTAACCCTAATCCTAACCCTAACCCATTTCTCCCCCTGTAACTGTAACAAAGTGAGTGCAATCCTATATATATATATATATAGGAAAACATTGTAAACGCAACAAAGTGAGCAAAATAAAATCTGTTCAAGAGCATTCTAATGACCAACAGATGTTATCACCCCTGGCGCTAACCCTAACCCTAAGCTATTTCTCTGCCTGTAACTGTAACAAAGTGAGTGTAATACTATATATATAAATAGGAATATACAGTAAACGTAACTATGTGAGCAAAATAAAGGTTGTTCAATACCATTTGAATGACCCACAGAGGTTCTCAACCCTTACCCTAAATCTAACCTTAACCCTTATCCTAACCCTAACCCATTTCTCCCCCTCTAACTGTAACAAAGTGAGTGCAATCCTGTATTTATATATTGGAAAATGCAGTAAACGCAACAAATTGAGCAAAAAAAAGCATGTTCAAGAGCATTCTAATGACCCACAGAGGTTCTCTACCCTAACCCTAACCCTAACCCTAACGCCTAACCCTAACCCCTAACCCTAACCCTAACCCTAACCCTAACCCCTAACCCTAACCCTAACCCTAACCCTATCCCTAACCCAAACCCATTTCTCCCCCGTAAGAGTAACAAAGTGATTGTAATACTCTATGTATATAGAAAAAAGCAGTAAACGTAACAAAGTGAGCAAAATAAAGCATGTTCAAGAGCATTCTAATGACCCACAGAGTTTCTCAAGCCTAACCCTAATCCTAACCCTAATTCTAACCCTAACCCATTTCTCTCCCTGTAAGTGTAACAAAGTGAGCGTAATGCTATATATATATATATAAAAAAGCAGTAAACGTAACGAAGTGAGAAAAATAATGCATGTTCAAGAGCATTCTAATGACCCACAGAGGTTCTCAACCCTAACCCTAACCCTAACCCTAACCCTAACCCTAACCCCTAACCCTAACCCTAACCCTAACCCCTAACCCTAACCCTAACCCTAACCCTATCCCTAACCCAAACCCATTTCTCCCCCGTAAGAGTAACAAAGTGATTGTAATACTCTATGTATATAGAAAAAAGCAGTAAACGTAACAAAGTGAGCAAAATAAAGCATGTTCAAGAGCATTCTAATGACCCACAGAGTTTCTCAAGCCTAACCCTAATCCTAACCCTAATTCTAACCCTAACCCATTTCTCTCCCTGTAAGTGTAACAAAGTGAGCGTAATGCTATATATATATATATAAAAAAGCAGTAAACGTAACGAAGTGAGAAAAATAATGCATGTTCAAGAGCATTCTAATGACCCACAGAGGTTCTCAACCCTAACCCTAACCCTAACCCTAACCCTAACCCTAACCCCTAACCCTAACCCTAACCCTAACCCTAACCCTAACCCTAACGCATTTCTCCCCTGTAACTGTAACAAAGTGAGTGTAATACTATATAGATACATATATAGGAGAACACAGTAAACGTAACAAAGTGTGCAAAATAAAGCATATTCACGAGCATTCTAATGACCCACAGAGGTTCTCAAGCCTAACACTAATGCATTTCTCCCACTCTAACTGTAACCAAGTGAGTGTAATACTATGTAGATATATATAGGAAAACGCAGTAAACGCAACAAAGTGAGCAAAATAATGCATATTCAAGAGCATTCTAATGACCCACAGAGTTTCTCAACCCTAATCCTAAACCCTATCCCTAACCCAAACCCATTTCTCCCCCGTAAGAGTAACAAAGTGATTGTAATACTCTATATATATAGAAAAAAGCAGTAAACGTAACAAAGTGAGCAAAATAAAGCATGTTCAAGAGCATTCTAATGACCCACAGAGTTTCTCAAGCCTAACCCTAATCCTAACCCTAATTCTAACCCTAACCCATTTCTCCCCCTGTAACTGTAACAAAGTGAGTGTAATACTATATATTTTTATATAAGAAAACACAGAAAATGTAACAAAGTGAGCAAAATAAACCATGTTTAAGTGCATTCTAATGACCCACAAAGGTTCTGCACCCTAACCCTAACTATAACCCTAGCCCTAACGCATTTCCCTGTCTGTGCCTGTAACAAAGTGAGTGTAATACTATATATATATAGGAAAACACAGTAAAGGTACCTAACTGAGCAAAATAAAGCATGTTCAAGAGCATTCTAATGACCCACAGATGTTCTCCACCCTAACCCTAACCCTAACACTAACCCTAACGCATTTCTCCCCCTGTAACTGTAACAAAGTGAGTGTAAAACTATATATATATATATAGGTGTCGTGGTTTAAAACCAGGCAGACAGCTTGTTCACTCACTCCCCCCCTTCTTGCCCTCCCCCTACTCCCGGAGGGACAGAGGGGAGAACTGAAAATAATGCAAGTCCCACAGGTTCAGATAAGAACATTTTAGTAACTAAGGTATAACACAAATCACTACTGCTACCTCCAGTAATAAGAATGATAAAGGAAATAACAAGGGAAGAGAATACAACACCTCATCACCAGCCGACTGAAAACTCGGCTCCCCCCAGCCCGACCAAGCACCGACCGATACCTCCTACAACCCTGCAGTCTCCCAGCCCTTCCGTCTCACTCCCAGTTACATCCTGGGCATGACGTGCTGTGGTATGGAATACCTCTTTCGCTAGCTTGGGTCAGGTGTCCTGTCTCTGCTTCCTCCCGGCTTCCCCTCCTCCGTGGCAGAGCATGAGGCTCAAAAGTCCTTGGCCAAACCAAAGCATCTCAATCAGCTCTGTTCCCACGCTGAAAGTCAAAACACTGCACTGTACCAGCTACCAAGAAGGAGAAAAATGACGGCTACTTCTGAAGCCAGGACAATAGGAAATCACAGTAAACGTAACGAAGTGAGAAAAATAAAGCATGTTCAAGAGCATTCTAATGACCCACAGAGGTTCTCAACCCTAACCCTAACCCTAACCCTAACCTTAACCCTAACCCTAACCCTAACACATTTGACCCCCTGTAACTGTAACAAAGTGAGTGTAATACGAAATATATACGCATATAGGAAAACACAGTAAACGTAACAAAGTGAGAAAAATAAAGCATGTTGAAGAGCATTCTAATGACCCACAGAGTTTCTCAACCCTAACCCTAACCCTAACCCAAACCCATTTCTCTCCCTGTAAGTGTAACAAAGTGAGCGTAATGCTATATATATATATATAAAAAAGCAGTAAACGTAACGAAGTGAGAAAAATAATGCATGTTCAAGAGCATTCTAATGACCCACAGAGGTTCTCTACCCTAACCCTAACCCTAACCCTAACCCTAACGCCTAACCCTAACCCCTAACCCTAACCCTAACCCTAACCCCTAACCCTAACCCTAACCCTAACCCTATCCCTAACCCAAACCCATTTCTCCCCCGTAAGAGTAACAAAGTGATTGTAATACTCTATGTATATAGAAAAAAGCAGTAAACGTAACAAAGTGAGCAAAATAAAGCATGTTCAAGAGCATTCTAATGACCCACAGAGTTTCTCAAGCCTAACCCTAATCCTAACCCTAATTCTAACCCTAACCCATTTCTCTCCCTGTAAGTGTAACAAAGTGAGCGTAATGCTATATATATATATATAAAACAGCAGTAAACGTAACGAAGTGAGAAAAATAATGCATGTTCAAGAGCATTCTAATGACCCACAGAGGTTCTCAACCCTAACCCTAACCCTAACCCTAACCCTAACCCTAACCCTAACCCCTAACCCTAACCCTAACCCTAACCCTAACCCTAACCCCTAACCCTAACCCTAACCCTAACCCTAACCCTAACCCATTTCTCCCCTGTAACTGTAACAAAGTGAGTGTAATACTTTATAGATACATATATAGGAGACCACAGTAAACGTAACAAAGTGTGCAAAATAAAGCATATTCACGAGCATTCTAATGACCCACAGAGGTTCTCAAGCCTAACCCTAATGCATTTCTCCCACTCTAACTGTAACCAAGTGAGTGTAATACTATGTAGATATATATAGGAAAACGCAGTAAACGCAACAAAGTGAGCAAAATAATGCATATTCAAGAGCATTCTAATGACCCACAGAGTTTCTCAACCCTAATCTTAAACCCTATCCCTAACCCAAACCCATTTCTCCCCCGTAAGAGTAACAAAGTGATTGTAATGCTCTATATATATAGAAAAAAGAAGTAAACGTAACAAAGTGAGCAAAATAAAGCATGTTCAAGAGCATTCTAATGACCCACAGAGTTTCTCAAGCCTAACCCTAATCCTAACACTAATTCTAACCCTAACCCATTTCTCCCCCTGTAACTGTAACAAAGTGAGTGTAATACTATATATTTTTATATAAGAAAACACAGAAAATGTAACAAAGTGAGCAAAATAAACCATGTTTAAGTGCATTCTAATGACCCACAAAGGTTCTGCACCCTAACCCTAACTATAACCCTAGCCCTAACGCATTTCCCTCTCTGTGCCTGTAACAAAGTGAGTGTAATACTATATATATATAGGAAAACACAGTAAAGGTACCTAACTGAGCAAAATAAAGCATGTTCAAGAGCATTCTAATGACCCACAGATGTTCTCCACCCTAACCCTAACCCTAACCCTAACCCTAACGCATTTCTCCCCCTGTAACTGTAACAAAGTGAGTGTAAAACTATATATATATATATAGGTGTCGTGGTTTAAAACCAGGCAGACAGCTTGTTCACTCACTCCCCCCCTTCTTGCCCTCCCCCTACTCCCGGAGGGACAGAGGGGAGAACTGAAAATAATGCAAGTCCCACAGGTTCAGATAAGAACATTTTAGTAACTAAGGTATAACACAAATCACTACTGCTACCTCCAGTAATAAGAATGATAAAGGAAATAACAAGGGAAGAGAATACAACACCTCATCACCAGCCGACTGAAAACTCGGCTCCCCCCAGCCCGACCAAGCACCGACCGATACCTCCTACAACCCTGCAGTCTCCCAGCCCTTCCGTCTCACTCCCAGTTACATCCTGGGCATGACGTGCTGTGGTATGGAATACCTCTTTCGCTAGCTTGGGTCAGGTGTCCTGTCTCTGCTTCCTCCCGGCTTCCCCTCCTCCGTGGCAGAGCATGAGGCTCAAAAGTCCTTGGCCAAACCAAAGCATCTCTATCAGCTCTGTTCCCACGCTGAAAGTCAAAACACTGCACTGTACCAGCTACCAAGAAGGAGAAAAATGACGGCTACTTCTGAAGCCAGGACAATAGGAAAACACAGTAAACGTAACGAAGTGAGAAAAATAAAGCATGTTCAAGAGCATTCTAATGACCCACAGAGGTTCTCAACCCTAACCCTAACCCTAACCCTAACCCTAACCCTAACCCTAACCCTAACACATTTGACCCCCTGTAACTGTAACAAAGTGAGTGTAATACGAAATATATACGCATATAGGAAAACACAGCAATCGTAACAAAGTGAGAAAAATAAAGCATGTTGAAGAGCATTCTAATGACCCACAGAGTTTCTCAACCCTAACCCTAACCCTAACCCAAACCCATTTCTCTCCCTGTAAGTGTAACAAAGTGAGCGTAATGCTATATATATATATATAAAAAAGCAGTAAACGTAACGAAGTGAGAAAAATAATGCATGTTCAAGAGCATTCTAATGACCCACAGACGTTCTCAACCCTAACCCTAACCCTAACCCTAACCCTAACCCTAACCCTAACCCCTAACCGTAACCCTAACCCTAACCCCTCACCCTAACCCTAACCCTAACCCTAACCCTAACCCCTAACCCTAACCCTTACCCTAACCCTAACCCTAACCCATTTCTCCCCTGTAACTGTAACAAAGTGAGTGTAATACTATATAGATACATATATAGGAGAACACAGTAAACGTAACAAAGTGTGCAAAATAAAGCATATTCACGAGCATTCTAATGACCCACAGAGGTTCTCAAGCCTAACCCTAATGCATTTCTCCCACTCTAACTGTAACCAAGTGAGTGTAATACTATATAGATACATATATAGAAGAACACAGTAAAAGTAACAAAGTGAGCAAAATAAAGCATATTCAAGAGCATTCTAATGACCCACAGATTTTCTCAACCCTAACCCTAAACCGTATCCCTAACCCAAACCCATTTCTCCCCCGTAAGAGTAACAAAGCGATTGTAATACTATATATATATAGAAAAAAGAAGCAAACGTAACAAAGTGAGCAAAATAAAGCATATTCAAGGGCGTTCTAATGACCCACAGAGTTTCTCAACCCTAACCCTAACCCTAACCCATTTCTCCCCTGTAACTGTAACAAAGTGAGTGTAATACTATATGGGTATATATAGAGAAACACAGTAAACGTAACAAAGTGAGCAAAATAAAGCATATTCAAGAGCATTCTAATGACCCACAGAGTTTCTCAACTCTAACCCGAAACCCTATCACTAACCCAATCCCATTTCTCCCCTGTAACTGTAACAAAGTGATTATAATACTATATATATAAAAATGCAGTAAACGTAACAAAGTGGGAAAAATAAAGTATATTCAAGAGCATTCTAATGATCCGCAGCTTCTCAACCCTAAACCTAACCGAAACGCATTTCTCCCACTATAACAATAACAAAGTGAGTGTAATACTATCAAGATATATATATAGGAAAACACAGGAAACGTAACAAAGTGAGCAAACTAAAGCATATTCAAATGCATTCTAATGACCCATGGAGTTTCTCAACCCTAACCCTAAACCCAATCCTTAACCCAAACCCATTTCTCCCTCGTAACTGTAACCAAGTGATTGTAATACTATATATATAGAGAAAAAAGCAGTAAACATAACAAAGTGAGCAAAATATGTTCAAGAGCATTCTAAAGACCCACAAAGGTTCTGCACCCTAACCCTAACTATAACCCTAGCCCTAACGCGTTTCTCCCTCTCTGCCTGTAACAAACTGAGTGTAATACTATATGCATATATATCGATAAAAGCAGTAAACGTAACAAAGTGAGAAAAAATAAAGAATGTTCAAGAGCATTCTAATGACCCACAGAGGTTCTCAACCCTAACCCTAACCCTAACCCTAACACTAACCCTAACGCATTTCTCCCACTGTAACTGTAACATAGTGAGAGCAATAATACATAGATATATATATAGGAAAACACAGTAAACGTAACAAAGTGAGCAAAATAAAGCATATTCAAGAGCATTCTAATGACACACAGAGTTTCTCAACTCTAACCCTAATACTAACTGTAACCCAAACCCATTTCTCTCCCTGTAAGTGTAACAAAGTGAGTGTAATGCTATATATATATATAAACGCAGCAAACATAAAAAAAGTGCGAAAAATAAAGCATGTTCAAGAGCATTCTAATGACCCACAGAGGTTCTCAACCCTAACCC
Source organism: Pezoporus flaviventris (assembly GCF_033815535.1). Taxonomy (NCBI): domain Eukaryota; kingdom Metazoa; phylum Chordata; class Aves; order Psittaciformes; family Psittacidae; genus Pezoporus; species Pezoporus flaviventris. The sequence goes on from NW_026892822.1 coordinate 33,029, forward strand.
TGACCCTAACCCTAAACCTAACCTTAACCCATTTTTTCCCCCTGTAACTGTAACAAGTGAGTGTAATACTATATATATATCTGTATGGGAAAACACAGTAAACGTAACAAAGTGAGAAAAAAATGCATGTTCAAGAGCATTCTAATGACCCACAGAGTTTCTCAACCCTAACCCTAATCCTGACTGTAACCCAAACCCATTTCTATCCCTGTAAGTGTAACAAAGTGAGTGTAATTGTATATATTTATATAAACGCAGCAAACGTAACAAAGTGAGAAAAATAAAGCATGATCAAGAGCATTCTAATGACCCACAGAGGATATCAAGCCTAACCCTAACCCTAACGCTAACCCATTTCTCCCCCGTAACTGGAACAAAGTGAGTGTAATGCTATATATATATAGAAAAAGCAGTAAATGTAACAAAGTGAGCAAAATAAAGCATGTTCAAGAGCCCTAACCCTAACCCATTTCTCCCCTGTAACTGTAACAAAGTGAGTGCAATACTATATATATAGATATGAAGGAAACAGAGTAAACATTATAAAGTGAGCAAAATAAAGCATGTTCAAGAGCGTTCTAATGACTCACAGAGATTCTCAACCCTATCTCTAACCCTAACCCTAACCCTAGTCCTATCTCTAACCCATTTCTCCCCTTTAACTGTAACAAAGTTAGTGTAATACTTTTTATATATATATATATGTAAACATAACAAAGCATGTTCAGGAGCATTCTAATGACACACAGAGGTTCTCAACCCTAACCCTAACCCAATTCTCCCCCGTAGCTGTAACAAAGTGAGTGTAATACTATATCTATGTATAGGAAAATACAGTAAACGCAACAAATTGAGCAAAATAAAGCGTCTTCAAGAGTATTCTAATGACCCACAGAGGTTCTCAATTCTAACCCTAACCCTAACCCTTACCCTAACCCATTTCCCCACTTGTATCTGTAACAAAGTGACTGCAATACTATTTTTATATATAGGAAATTACAGTAAACGTAACAAAGTGAGGAAAATAAAGCATGTTCAAGAGCATTCTAATGACCCACAGAGTTTCTCAACCCTAACCCTAAACCCTATCCCTAACCCAAACGCATTTCTCCCCTGTAACTGTAACGATGTGATTGCAATACTATATATATAGAAAAAAGCAGTAAAAGTAACAAAGTGAGAAAATAAAGCATGTTCAAGAGCATTCTAATGTCCCACAGAGGTTCTCAACCCTAACCCTAACCCTAACCCTAACCCAATTCTCCCACTGTAACTGTAACAAAGTGAGCATAATGCTATATATATATGTAGGAAAATATAGTAAACATAAGAAATTGAGCAAAATAAAGCTTGTTCAAGAGCATTCAAATGACTGACAGTGGTTCTCAACCCTATCCCTAACCCTCACCCTAACCCTAATCCTAACCCTAACCCATTTCTCCCCCTGTAACTGTAACAAAGTGAGTGCAATCCTATATATATATATATATAGGAAAACATTGTAAACGCAACAAAGTGAGCAAAATAAAATCTGTTCAAGAGCATTCTAATGACCAACAGATGTTATCACCCCTGGCGCTAACCCTAACCCTAAGCTATTTCTCTGCCTGTAACTGTAACAAAGTGAGTGTAATACTATATATATAAATAGGAATATACAGTAAACGTAACTATGTGAGCAAAATAAAGGTTGTTCAATACCATTTGAATGACCCACAGAGGTTCTCAACCCTTACCCTAAATCTAACCTTAACCCTTATCCTAACCCTAACCCATTTCTCCCCCTCTAACTGTAACAAAGTGAGTGCAATCCTGTATTTATATATTGGAAAACGCAGTAAACGCAACAAATTGAGCAAAAAAAAGCATGTTCAAGAGCATTCTAATGACCCACAGGGGTTCTCAACCCTAACCGTAACCCTAACCGTAATTCTAACCGTCGCTGCCCACCAGGCGCATGGAGGAACAAGCAGGTCGTGTTGCTGACCCTGTTGCTGGTGTCCCAGACTTCTGACCAATATGGTCGCCTTCAGAAAGAGAGCTTGCAGTAAGAAGACTGCAGCAACTCAGACAGAGACCCCGTCCCAAACCGTGGCTGTTCCGGTCTCTGGATGCAGGGAGTGCCAGAGCCTGCTGCTGCTGGGGGAGGTAGGACAGCATTCCACCTGTGTGAGGTGTGAGCAGGTAGAAGATCTGCTTAGCCTGGTGGCAAGACTTAAGGAGGAGGTTGAGACGCTAAGGACCATCAGGGAGTGTGAAAGGTAGATCGACTGGTGGAGTAACTCCCTGGTGTGCCAATCGGAACGGTTCCAGGGCGATACCCCCCAAAAGGGGAAGGACCCCCTGCCTTCTCACACAGAGGGGGATGGCCCGAGACAGCCCCTGCCCTGTAGTTGTTGCGCAGAGGTAGGGGACCAAAAAGACGACAAGGGTTGGAAGCGAGTTCCAGTTCGGCGTCATGGGAAACCCTCCCCCCTTCCTGCCCTGCTTCCCCAGGAGTCTCTCCGTAATAGGTTCGAGGCCCTGGATCTTGAAGGAGAGGTAGGTGAGAATGTGCGGCAAGGCCAGCCTACAAGGCCACATAGGAAAAGGGTGTCGACTTTGCACCTCAAGACTGCCTCTGATAAGAAAGAAAGAAGGGTCATCGTAGTAGGTGATTCCCTTCTGAGAGGAACAGAGGGGCCGATATGCAGAGTTGACCCTCATCATAGGGAAGTGTGTAGTCTGCCTGGAGCCCGGATTAGGGATATCCCTAGGACGCTCCCCAACCTGGTGCACCCGACAGACTACTACCCGCTGCTGATCTTCCAGACAGGTGGGGGGAAGCTGCTTCCCGCAGTTTGAGGGGGATGAAGAAAGACTACAGGGCCTTGGGGAGGATGGTGAAAGAGTCTGGGGCTCAAGTGATCTTCTCCTCACTCCTTCCATCTTTCACTGATGATGTGGAAGGAATGGGAAGATTCAGTTCATAAACGATTGGCTTCGAGACTGGTGCTACAGGCAGGGCTTTGGATTCTTTGATAATGGCTGGTTTTATAGGGCACCAATCTGGACAATGACAAGTGGGAAAGGTTTATCTCACAGAGGCAAAAGGATGCTGGGGCACGAATTAGCAGGGCTCATTTGGAGAGCTTTAAACTAGATTCGAAGGGGGATGGGGTTGTAGCTGGGCTTGCCCCAGTGGGGCAGCACTTCAGAATTGATGAAGACTGGGAGGCCTCCTATAATCCTAGGGTGAAATCGGTGTGCTCAGCTCGCTCCCTGGAATGTCTGTACACCAATGCGCTCAGCATGGGAAATAAGCAGGAGGAGTTGGAAACCTGTGTTAAGTCAGGAGACTATGATCTGGTGGCAATTACAGAGACGTGGTGGGACAGCTCACATGACTGGAATATAGTCATGGAGGGCTATGTCCTTTTCAGGAAAGACAGGCCAGCCAGGAGGGGTAGTGGTGATGCTCTTTATGTACGGGAGCAACTACAATGCACTGAGTTCTGTCCAGGGACAGATGACGAGCGAGTTGAGAGTCTGTGGGTGAGAATTAAGGGGCAGGCTGGCAGGAGTGATACTGTTGTGGGTGTCTGTTACAGACCACCAGATCAGGGTGAGGAAGTTGACGAGGCCTTCTACAGGCGGCTGAGAGCGGCCTCACAGTCACAGGCCGTGGTCGTCGTGGGGGATTTTAACTTCCCTGATGTTTGCTGGAAGGACCACTCAGCAAGCCAGCCACAGTCCAGGAGGTTCCTCCAGTGTATGGATGATAACTTCCTCCTGCAAATGGTGGATGAGCCGACCAGGAGAGGAGCGCTGCTGGATCTCATCCTCACTAACAAGGAGGATCTGGTCGAAGCAGTAAGGGTTGAGGGCTGCCTTGGTTGCAGCGACCACGAGATGGTGGAGTTCAGGATCTTGTGTGGTAGGACTAGTAGAATACCAAGTAGAATTGCAACCCTGGACTTTAGCAGGGCAAACTTTGGCCTTTTCAAGCAATTGCTAGGGGAAATCCCATGGGCAAGGCTGCTTGAAGGTAAAGGGGCCCAAGATAGTTGGTTGACATTCAAGGACTGCTTTTTCCGTGCTCAAGATCGGAGCATCCCGACAAGTAGGAAGTCAAGGAAGAGGGCCAAGAGACCTGCGTGGCTAAATAGGGAATTGCTGGGTATGCTCAAGTGGAAGAGGAGAGTTTACAGGTCATGGAAGGAGGGGCTGGCCACTTGGGAGGAATATAAGGCTGCTGCTAGAGGATGTAGGAAGGCAGCTAGGAGGACTAAGGCATCCTTAGAATTAAACCTGGCAAGAAGGGTCAAGGACAGCAAAAAGAGCTTTTTCAAATACATGGCAGACAAAACTAACACCAGAGGCAATGTAGGCCCACTGATGAACGGGATGGGTGCCCTGGTGACAGAAGATACAGAGATGGCAGAGTTACTGAATGCCTTCTTTGTCTCTGTGTACTCTGCTGCAGGCAGTCCTGAAGAGCCCTGTACCCCTGAGACCTTAGATGAAGTCAGGTCGACGGAGCGGTTTGCCTTAGTCGATGAGGAATGGGTTAGAGATCAGTTGAGCAATCTGGACATCCATAAATCCATGGGTCCAGATGGGATGCACCCGCGGGTGCTGAGGGAACTGGCGGAAGTCATTGCTAGACCACTCTCCA
>NW_026892823.1:0-36370 GCF_033815535.1 Pezoporus flaviventris
TGGCGGCCCCGCCCCCTTCAATAAACCACGCCCCCTTTTTCGCCCTATGGACGGCGCCTATGGGGTCTAGAAGGGGGTAAGGGGGGGCAAGATGGCGGCGCCCATGTGCCGGACAAGATGGCGGCGGTCCTTTGAGGGTCCAAGATGGCGGCCTTCAGTTGCCGTACAAGATGGCGGCGACGTGGGCAGAGGGGCAAGATGGCGGCGCCCGTTGGAGGGGGCCAAGATGGCCGCGCGCAGTCGCAGTACTACATTGTCACGTGTTATGGGTGCAAGATGGCGGCGCCCATGTGCCGTACAACATGGCGGCGCCCCTTGGAGGGTCCAAGATGGCCGCGCGCAGTCGCAGTGCTACACGTGACATGTTGCGGGGGGCAAGATGGCGGCGCCCATGTGCCGTACAACATGGCGGCGCCCCTTGGAGGGGGCCAAGATGGCGGCGCCTTGTGGAGGTAGCGCGCAGGTGCCGTACAAGATGGCGGCGACGTGGGGAGGGGGGCAAGATGGCGGCCATCAGTTTCCGTACAACATGGCGGCGCCCCATGGAGGGGGCCAAGATGGCCGCAAGCAGTCGCAGTACTAGATGTGTTATGGGGGCAAGATGGCGGCGCCCATGTTCCGTGCAACATGGCGGCGCCCCTTAGAGGGTCCAAGATGGCGGCCTTTAGTTGCCGTACAAGATGGCGGCGCGCTGGGGAGGTAGCGCGCAGGTGCCGTACAAGATGGCGACGCGCAGCCGCAGTAGAAGTCGGCGTTGCCAAGGGGAAGGGGCAAGATGGCGGCGCCCTTTTGAGGGCCCAAAATGGCGGCCTTTAGTTGCCGTACAACATGGCGGCGCCTTGGGGAGGTAGCGCGCAGGTGCCGTGCAAGATGGCGGCTCCCTTTGTCCGTACAAGATGGCGGCGCGCAGCCGCAGTAGAAGTCGGCGTTGCCAAGGGGAAGGGGCAAGATGGCGGCGCCCTGTGTCCGTACAAGATGGCGACGCGCAGCCGCAGTAGAAGATGGCGGCGCGCTGGTGCCGTACAAGATGGCGGCGCGGCCGGAAGCGGATGTGGGGCCGTAAATGGGGGGGGTTCTATAGGGGTTCTAAGGGGGGTTATTATGGGATGTTGGGCGTCTATATGGGATCTATAGGGGGTTATGGGTACAAGATGGCGGCAAGATCACGTGGCGGAAGGGGTGGGGAGGTGCTGACGTCACTTCCGGCGTGGTGTGGGGGCCGGTCCAAGATGGCGGCACGGAAGATCATGCGGCTCGGTGAGGGGGTTAAAGAACGGGGAGGGGGGGGGGAAGGCGGTATGTAAATGAGGTGAGCGCTCATTGGCCAGCGTGGAGAGGGGCGGGGCTACGCCATATAAGGCGCGGAGGAGGGGGCGGGCGGTGATTGGCTGAGACGGGGCTTGGGGGGGGGGGGGGGGGGTGTAAAAGGGAGGGGGGTAAAGGGGGGGGGGCGTGGCTTCGCTGACCACGCCCCTCCCCTTTATGGCCCCGCCCCCAGCCGAGCGCCAGGCCCAATCGCTGCGCCCCACGCCGCCCCGCCCCCAGCGCATCGGCCAATGGCGAGTGGCGTAAGCACGTGGGACTGGGGGGGGGGGGGGGGGGGGCGGAGCCAATGGGGAGGGAGGGAGGGAGGGGGGCGTGGCTTTAGGGGACCAATAGGGTTGCGCGCTCTCTGTGTGTGTGTGCCCCATAGGCAGGGCTGGGCCCCCAGCACGGCCGGGTATGGACCCCTGAGGGACCTCCCTGATTGGTCCTTTGTGGGTAAGGGGCGGGGCTTGGGGGGGGCTATGGGGGGGGTCTATGGGGGTCTATGGGGGTCTATGGGGCTCTATGGGGGGTCTATGGGGCTCTATGGGGGGTCTATGGGGGGTCTATGGGGCTCTATGGGGCTATAAGGGGGATCTATGGGGCTCTATGGGGCTATAAGGGGGATCTATGGGGCTCTGTGGGGTTCTATGGGGGTCTATGGGGCTCTATGGGGGATCTATGGGGCTCTATGGGGCTATAAGGGGGATCTATGGGGCTCTGTGGGGTTCTATGGGGGTCTATGGGGCTCTGTGGGGCGTCTATGGGGCTCTATGGGGCTATAAGGGGGATCTATGGGGCTCTATGGGGTTCTATGGGTGGTCTATGGGACTCTAAGCGTGGTCTATGGGGCTCTAAGGGCTGTCTATGGGGTTCTATGGGGCTATAGGGGGGTTCTATGGGGATCTATGGGGCTATGGGGGTGTCTGTGGGGGTTTGTGGGGCTCTATGGCGGGTCTGTGGGGGTCTATGGGGCTCTATGGGGGTCTCTATGGGGCTCTATGGGGCTCTATGGGGGTCTATGGGTCTCTATGGGGGTCTCTATGGGGCTCTATGGGGGTGTCTATGGGTCTCTATGGGGCTCTATGGGGGTCTATGGGTCTCTATGGGGGTCTCTATGGGGCTCTATGGGGGTCTCTATGGGGCTCTATGGGGGTGTCTATGGGGCTCTATGGGGCTCTATGGGGCTGACACCCCCCCCCCTTTCCAAGATGGCCGCCCGGCCCCCCTATGGAAGGGGCAGCAACGGAGGCTCCAGGAGAACGAGGCTTTGGCTGTAAGTCAATGGGGCGCTATGGGGTCCCTATGGGTCTCTATGGGTCTCTATGGGGCTCTATGGGCTCCTATGGGGTCCCTATGGGGTCTCTATGGGTCTCTATGGGGTCTCTATGGGTCCCTATGGGGTCCCTATGGGTTTCTATGGGTCCCTATGGGGTCTCTATGGGGTCTCTATGGGTCTCTATGGGGTCTCTATGGGTTCCTATGGGGTCCCTATGGGTCTCTATGGGTCTCTATGGGTTCCTATGGGGTCCCTATGGGTCTCTATGGGGTCTCTATGGCTCCCTATGGGTCTCTATGGCTCCCTATGGGTCTCTATGGGTCTCTATGGGTCTCTATGGCTCCCTATGGGTCTCTATGGCTCCCTATGGTCTCTATGTCTCTATGGCTCCCTATGGGTCTCTATGGGTCTCTATGGGTCTCTATGGGTCTCTATGGCTCCCTATGGGTCTCTATGGGGTCTCTATGGGGTCTCTATGGGTCTCTATGGGTCTCTATGGGGTCTCTATGTGTCTCTATGGGTCTCTATGGGTCTCTATGGGTCTCTATGGGTCTCTATGGGTCTCTATGGGGTCCCTATGGCTCCCTATGGGCTCTCTATGGGTCCCTATGGGTCTCTATGGGTTCCTATGGGGTCCGTATGGGGTCCCTATGGGGTCTCTATGGGGGTCTCTATGGGTCTCTATGGGGTCTCTATGGGGTCTCTATGGGTCTCTATGGGGTCCCTATGGGGTCTCTATGGGTCTCTATGGGTCTCTATGGGGTCCCTATGGGGTCTCTATGGGTCTCTATGGGTCCCTATGGGTCCCTATGGGTCTCTATGGGGTCTCTATGGGTCTCTATGGGGTCCCTATGGGGTCTCTATGGGTCTCTATGGGTCCCTATGGGTCCCTATGGGTCTCTATGGGTCTCTATGGGTCTCTATGGCTCCCTATGGGTCTCTCCCCCCAGCGCCGAGCCCTGAAGCTGAGCCAGGCCCTGGATGGAGCGGCCCAAAGCGGAGGGGGGGGCAGCAAGGAGGCGGCGGGGCCCCCCCCATTGAAGCCCAAAGGAGCCCAGTATAAACCAGTATAAACCAGTATAAACCAGTATAAACCAGTTTAAACCAGTTCAAACCAGTTCAAACCAGTATAAACCAGTATAACCCAGTATAAACCAGTATAAACCAGTATAAACCAGTTCAAACCAGTTTAAACCAGTTCAAACCAGTATAAACCAGTATAACCCAGTATAAACCAGTATAAACCAGTCCAAACCAGTTTAAACCAGTATAAACCAGTTCAAACCAGTCCAAACCAGTATAAACCAGTATAAACCAGTTCAAACCAGTATAAGCCAGTTCAAACCAGTCCAAACCAGTATAAACCAGTATAGACCAGTATGAACCAGTATGGGCCGCTATGAACCGGTTTGGAGCAATAAAGGTGGTTTATGGGGGGGTTCAAACCCGACCCCCCCCCCCCCCCCCCCCCCATGGAAATGGTTTGGTCCAATCAGTGCCTCTCACTCGCTCCCATTATAACCCCGTTACAGCCCGTGATACCCCATTATATCCCATTATAACCCTATTATATCCCATAATAACCCAATTATCCCCCATTATCCCCCATAATAACCCCATTATACCCTATAATAACACCATTACATCCCATAATCCCCCTTACATCCCATAATACCCCCCTTACATCCCATAATACCCCTTTACATCCCATAATCCCCTTTACATCCCATAATACCCCCATTCCATCCCATAATACCCCTTTACATCCCATAATCCCCCTTTACATCCCATAATACCCCCATTCCATCCCATAATCCCCCCCTCCATCCCATAATCCCCCTTTACATCCCATAATACCCCCTTTACATCCCATAATCCCCCTTTACATCCCATAATCCCCCTTTACATCCCATAATACCCCCTTTACATCCCATAATACCCCCTTTACATCCCATAATCCCCCTTTACATCCCATAATCCCCCTTTACATCCCATAATACCCCCTTTACATCCCATAATACCCCCTTTACATCCCATAATCCCCCTTTACATCCCATAATACCCCCTTTACATCCCATAATACCCCCTTTACATCCCATAATCCCCCTTTACATCCCATAATACCCCCTTTACATCCCATAATACCCCTTTACATCCCATAATCCCCCTTTACATCCCATAATACCCCCTTTACATCCATAATACCCCTTTACATCCCATAATACCCCTCTCCATCCCATAATACCCCCTTTACACCCCATAATACCCCCTTTACATCCCATAATCCCCCTTTACATCCCATAATACCCCCTTTACATCCCATAATACTCCAGGCGTTGCCTTTATTAATCATTAATTATTAATCAATAATTAACCCCTCCCCCCCCCCCAATCCCCGAGGCCCCGCCCCCTCCCGACCCGCAGGAGGGGGCGGAGCCAATCGGGTCCCGCCCCTCCCTTATATATACACCTCATTTGCATAGCCCCGCCCCCCTTTTGCATATAAACGCACCCCCCCCATATTTTCCAGCCAATCAGAGGCCTCCGCGCTGCGGATAGGCCCCGCCCCCCCGGCCTGCGGTAGGGGAGGGGTCACGTGGGGGGGAGGAGGAGGGGGCGTGGCCAAGGCTTGGCCCCGCCCTTGAGCACCATAAAAGGGGAGGGAGGGGTCACGGCCAATGGGGGGGGGAGGAGGAGGGGGGGCGTGGCCACGGGGGAGGGGCTGGCACGTGATTGGGTAAGGGCCAATGGGGGTTGCGTACCCTGGAAGGGGGCGTGGCCTCCGCCCCATATAAGGGCATGGGGCGTGGGTTTCCATATATGGAAGGGGGGGGGGGGGGGGGGGCGTGGCCGCCTCCCATGGAATGGTGATTGGGTTGATTGGAGGGGGCGTGGCCTCCTCTTCCCCTATAAGGCAATGGGGGCTGTGGCCTACCCTTCCCATATAAGGAATGGGAAGGGGGCGTGGCCTCCCCTGCCATATATGGAAAAGGAGGCGGAGTCTATAACAAATATGAAGGGGGCGTGGCCTCCTCTTCCCGTATATGGAAAGTGGGCGGAGCTTCCTCCCATAAAAAGACTGGGAAGGGGGGGCGTGACCTGCGCCCATATAAGGGAGAGGAAGGGGGGGCGTGGCCTCCCTTCCCATATATGGAAGTGGGTGGAGCTTCCTCCCATATAAGGACTATGAAGGGGTCATGGCCTCCCATATATGGAAAGGGAGGGGGCGGAGCCTCCTCCCATGGAAAGACTAGGAAGAGGGCTTGGCCTTCTCCCATATATGGAAGTGGGCGGAGCTTCCTCTCATATAAAGCATGGGAAGAGGGGGGCATGTCCTCCTATTCCCATATATGGAAGTGGGCGGAGCCTCCTCCCATAAAAAGACTGAGAAGGGGGTGTTCCTCCCGTATATGGAAAGGGGGCGGGCCCTTCTCCCATATGAGGGATAGGAAGGGAGGTGTGGCCATATATGGAAGTGGGCGGAGCTTCCTCCCATATAAAGACTGGGAAGGGAGGGGGGCGTGGCCTCCTATTCCCATATATGGAACTGGGCGGAGCTTCCTCCCATATAAGGACTATGAAGGCGGCACGGCCTCCAATATATGGAAAGTGGGTGGAGCCTCCTGCAATGTATGGAAGTGGGCGGAGCTTCCTCCCATATAAGGACTAGGAAGGGGGCGTGGCCTCCTCCTCCCATCTATGCAAGTAGGCGGAGCTTAAGCCCATATAAAGCATGGAAATGGGGGGGGGGGGGGGGGGGCATGTCCTCCTCCTCCCATATATGGAAGTGGGCGGAGCTTCCTCCCATATAAAGACTGGGAAGGGGGGGGCGTGTCCTCCTTCTTCCATATAAGTCAATGGGGTTGGGGGGGGGGGGGGGGGCGTGTCCTCCTCCTCCTTCCATATAAGGCAGTGGGGTTGTGTGGGGGGCGTGTCCTCCTCCTCCCATATAAGTCAATGGGGTTGTGTGGGGGGCGTGCCCTCCTCCTTCCATATAAGGCAGTGGGGTTGTGTGGGGGGCGTGTCCTCCTCCTGCCATATAAGTCAATGGGGTTGTGTGGGGGGCGTGTCCTCCTCCTCCCATATAAGGCAGTGGGGTTGTGTGGGGGGCGTGTCCTCCTCCTCCTCCCATATAAGTCAATGGGGTTGTGTAGGGGGCGTGTCCTCCTCCTCCCATATAAGGCAGTGGGGTTGTGTGGGGGGCGTGTCCTCCTCCTTCCATATAAGTCAATGGGGTTGGGGTGGGGGGGGGGCGTGTCCTCCTCCTCCTCCCATATAAGGCAGTGGGGTTGTGTGGGGGGCGTGTCCTCCTCCTCCCATATAAGTCAATGGGGTTGTGTGGGGGGCGTGTCCTCCTCCTCCCATATAAGTCAATGGGGTTGTGTGGGGGGGGCGTGTCCTCCTCCTCCTCCTCCTCCTCCCATATAAGTCAATGGGGTTGTGTGGGGGGGGCGTGTCCTCCTCCTCCTCCCATATAAGGCAGTGGGGTTGTGTGGGGGGCGTGTCCTCCTCCTCCCATATAAGTCAATGGGGTTGTGTGGGGGGCGTGTCCTCCTCCTCCCATATAAGTCAATGGGGTTGTGTGGGGGGGCGTGTCCTCCTCCTCCCATATAAGGCAGTGGGGTTGTGTGGGGGGGCGTGTCCTCCTCCTCCTCCTCCCATATAAGGCAATGGGGTCGTGGGGGGGGGGGGGGGGGGGGGCGTGTCCTCCTCCTCCTCCCATATAAGGCAGTGGGGTCGTGTGTGGGGGCGTGTCCTCGTCCTCCTCCTCCTCCCATATAAGGCAATGGGGTCGTGGGGGGGGGGGGGGCGTGTCCTCCTCCTCCTTCCATATAAGTCAATGGGGTTGGGAGGGGGGGGGCATGTCCTCCTCCTCCTCCCATATAAGGCAGTGAAGGGTGGGGGGGGGGCGTGTCCTCCTTCCATATAAGTCAATGGGGTTGGGGTGGGGGGGAGCGTGTCCTCCTCCTCCTCCCATATAAGTCCATGGGGTTGGGGGGGGGGGGCGTGTCCTCCTCCTTCCATATAAGGCAGTGGGGTTGTGTGGGGGGGCGTGTCCTCCTCCTCCTCCCATATAAGTCAATGGGGTTGTGTGGGGGGCATGTCCTCCTCCTCCCATATAAGGCAGTGAAGGGTGGGGGGGGGGCGTGTCCTCCTCCTCCTCCTCCTCCCATATAAGGCAATGGGGTTGTGTGGGGGGCATGTCCTCCTCCTCCCATATAAGGCAGTGAAGGGTGGGGGGGGGCGTGTCCTCCTCCTCCTCCTCCTCCCATATAAGGCAATGGGCGGCGCTAGACGCGCGGCAGCAGCGAGCGCTGGCAGCGGAGCAGGCGCTTGGGCGCCCCCTTGCGGCGCCACAGCAGCACCGCAGCCGCCAACGCCAGCGCCGCCCCCCCCAGGAGGACCAATGGCGGCGCCAGGGCGGAAGGGGCGGGGCCCACCTCGATGACGATGACGTCGTCATCTCCGACGTCATCGGGAGCGGATGGATCCGATTGGTCGGGTCCTTCGCAAGCCAACCAATCGCGGAGGGCGGATTTGGGGTAGCCCGGAGCTACGCGGAGGAGGCGGTTGTCGAAGAGCCAATAGCGGCCGGCCTTGTAGAAGTAGGTGACGGCTATGGGGGTAATGGGGTTCAATGGGGTTAGAATGGGGTTCAATGGGGGTCAATGGGGTTTAATGGGGTTTAATGGGGTTCAATGGGGTTCAATGGAGTTATAATGGGTTATAATGGGGTTATAATGGGGTTCAATGGGGTTCAATGGGTTTATAATGGGGTTAGAATGGGGTTATAATGGGGTTCAATGGGGTTAGAATGGGGTTCAATGGGGTTAGAATGGGGTTCAATGGGGTTAGAATGGGGTTTAATGGGGTTCAATGGGGTTAGAATGGGGTTCAATGGGGTTATAATGGGGTTTAATGGGGTTTAATGGGGTTATAATGGGGTTATAATGGGGTTTTAATGGGGTTTAATGGGGTTCAATGGGGTTTATTGGGGTTATAATGGGGGTCAATGGGGTTATAATGGGGTTCTATGGGGTTATAATGGGGTTCAATGGGGTTTAATGGGGTTCAATGGGGTTTAATGGGGTTATAATGGGGTTTAATGGGGTTTAATGGGGTTCAATGGGGTTAGAATGGGGTTTAATGGGGTTATAATGGGGTTTAATGGGGTTTAATGGGGTTCAATGGGGTTTAATGTGGTTATAATGGGGTTCAATGGGGTTATAATGGGGTTCAATGGGGTTTAATGGGGTCCAATGGGGTTTAATGGGGTTATAATGGGGTTTAATGGGGTTCAATGGGGTTTAATGGGGTTCAATGGGGTTCAATGGGGTTAGAATGGGGTTTAATGGGGTTATAATGGGGTTTAATGGGGTTTAATGGGGTTCAATGGGGTTTAATGGGGTTATAATGGGGTTATAATGGGGGATAATGGGGTTCAATGGGGTTCAATGGGGTTATAATGGGGTTCAATGGGGTTCAATGGGGTTTAATGGGGTTCAATGGGGTTATAATGGGGTTTAATGGGGTTCAATGGGGTTTAATGGGGTTATAATGGGTTATAATGGGGTTATAATGGGGTTTAATGGGGTTCAATGGGGTTCAGTGGGGTTATAATGGGTTATAATGGGGTTATAATGGGGTTATAATGGGGTTCAATGGGGTTATAATGGGGGTCAATGGGGGTCAATGGGGTTTAATGGGGTTTCAATGGGGTTATAATGGGGTTATAATGGGGTTCAATGGAGTTAGAATGGGGTTCAATGGGGTTCAATGGGGTTTAATGGGGTTCAATGGGGTTCTATGGGGTTCAATGGGGTTCAATGGGGTTTAATGGGGTTATAATGGGGTTTAATGGGGTTTAATGGGGTTCAATGGGGTTATAATGCGGTTTAATGGGGTTTAATGGGGTTTAATGGGGTTAGAATGGGGTTCAATGGGGTTTAATGGGGTTCAATGGGGTTCAATGGAGTTAGAATGGGGTCCAATGGGGTTCAATGGGGTTTAATGGTGTTATAATGGGGTTTAATGGGGTTCAATGGAGGTCAATGGGGTTATAATGGGGTTTAATGTGGTTCAATGGGGTTCAATGGGGTTATAATGGGTTATAATGGGGTTATAATGGGGTTCAATGGGGTTATAATGGGGTCCAATGGGGTTCAATGGGGTTTAATGGGTTATAATGGGGTTTAATGGGGTTTAATGGGGTTCAATGGGGTTTAATGGGGTTATAATGGGGTTCAATGGGGTTAGAATGAGGTTTAATGGGGTCCAATGGGGTTCAATGGGGTTTAATGGGGTTATAATGGGGTTCAATGGGGTTCAATGGCGTTTAATGGGGTTTAATGGGGTCCAATGGGGTTCAATGGGGTTTAATGGGGTTCAATGGGGTTATAATGGGGTTTAATGGGGTTTAATGGGGTTCAATGGGGTTCAATGGGGTTTAATGGGGTTCAATGGGGTTCAATGGGGTTCAATGGGGTTATAATGGGGTTCAATGGAGTTAGAATGGGGTTCAATGGGGTTATAATGGGGCTCAATGGGGTTCAATGGGGTTTAATGGGGTTATAATGGGGTTATAATGGGGGATAATGGGGTTCAATGGAGGTCAATGGGGTTATAATGGGGTTCAATGGGGTTATAATGGGGTCCAATGGGGTCCAATGGGTTTCAACGGGTTTATAATGGGTTATAACAGGGCCCCATAGCTGCCCCATAGCTCCCCCCCCCTCCGTGCCCCCTTGATCCTCACCATCATCGGGGCCCATAAAGGCCCCACTGGGGGCCTCGGGGACCCCGCCCCACACCTCGATGCTCTTGGGGTAGTCGGGGTCCACGGAGCGGGTGTCCTCGTTGAACCTATAGTACCTATGGGGCAGGGGGGGCAGAGGGGGCTATGGGGCGCCATTGGGGGCTATGGGGCGCCATTGGGGGCTATGGGAGCCATTGGGGTCAATGGGGCGCCATTGGGGGCTATGGGGCGCCATTGGGGGCTATGGGGCGCCATTGGGGGCTATGGGGTCAATGGGGTCAATGGGGCACCATTGGGGGCTATGGGGTCAATGGGGGTCAATGGCGTCAGTGGGGCGCCATTGAGGTCAATGGGGCACCATTGGGGTCAATGGGGCGCCATTGGGGGCTATGGGAGCCATTGGGGGTTATGGGGCGCCATTGGGGGCTATGGGGCGCCATTGGGGGCTATGGGAGCAATTGGGGTCAATGGGGCGCCATTGGGGGCTATGGGGCGCCATTGGGGGCTATGGGGCGCCATTGGGGGCTATGGGGTCAATGGGGGGCTATGGGGGGTTATGGGAGCCATTGGGGGTTATGGGGCGCCATTGGGGTCAATGGGGTGCCATTGGGGTCAATGGGGTGCCATTGGGGGCTATGGGGTCAATGGGGGGCTATGGGGGGTTATGGGAGCCATTGGGGGCTATGGGGAGCCATTGGGGTCAATGGGGCTCCATTGGGGGCTATGGGGCGCCATTGAGGGCTATGGGAGCCATTGGGGGCTATGGGGCGCCATTGGGGGCTATGGGGCGCCATTGGGGGCTATGGGGTGAATGGGGGGCTATGGGAGCCATTGGGGGCTATGGGAGCCATTGGGGGCTATGGGGCGCCATTGGGGGCTATGGGGCGCCATTGGGGGCTATGGGAGCCATTGGGGGCTATGGGGCGCCATTGGGGGCTATGGGGAGCCATTGGGGGCTATGGGAGCCATTGGGGGCTATGGGGCGCCATTGGGGTCAATGGGGTGCCATTGGGGGCTATGGGGTCAATGGGGGGCTATGGGGGGCTATGGGAGCCATTGGGGGTTATGGGGCGCCATTGGGGTCAATGGGGTGCCATTGAGGGCTATGGGGCGCCATTGGGGTCAATGGGGTGCCATTGGGGGTTATGGGGCGCCATTGGGGGCTATGGGCGCCATTGGGGGCTATGGGAGCCATTGGGGGCTATGGGGTGCCATTGAGGGCTATGGGGCGCCATTGGGGTCAATGGGGCGCCATTGGGGGCTATGGGGTCAATGGGGGGCTATGGGGGGCTATGGGAGCCATTGGGGGCTATGGGAGCCATTGGGGGCTATGGGAGCCATTGGGGGCTATGGGGTCAATGGGGGGCTATGGGGGGCTATGGGAGCCATTGGGGGCTATGGGAGCCATTGGGGTCAATGGGCTGCCATTGGGGGCTATGGGGTCAATGGGGGGCTATGGGGGGTTATGGGAGCCATTGGGGGTTATGGGGCACCATTGGGGTCAATGGGGAGCCATTGGGGTCAATGGGGCGCCATTGGGGGCTATGGGGCGCCATTGGGGGCTATGGGGTCAATGGGGGGCTATGGGGCGCCATTGGGGTCAATGGGGCGCCATTGGGGGCTATGGGGCGCCATTGGGGGCTATGGGGGGTTATGGGAGCCATTGGGGGCTATGGGAGCCATTGGGGGTTATGGGGCGCCATTGGGGGCTATGGGGTGCCATTGGGGGCTATGGGGTCAATGGGGGGCTATGGGGGGCTATGGGAGCCATTGGGGGCTATGGGGCGCCATTGGGGGCTATGGGTTCAATGGGGGGCTATGGGGGGTTATGGGAGCCATTGGGGGTTATGGGGCGCCATTGGGGTCAATGGGGCACCATTGAGGGCTATGGGGTCAATGGGGGGCTATGGGGTCAATGGGGGGCTATGGGGTGCCATTGGGGGCTATGGGGTCAATGGGGGGCTATGGGGGGCTATGGGAGCCATTGGGGGCTATGGGGCGCCATTGGGGGCTATGGGGCGCCATTGGGGGCTATGGGGTCAATGGGGGGCTATGGGGGGTTATGGGAGCCATTGGGGGTTATGGGGCGCCATTGGGGTCAATGGGGCACCATTGAGGGCTATGGGGTCAATGGGGGGCTATGGGGCACCATTGGGGTCAATGGGGGTGCATTGGGGTCAGTGGGGTCAATGGGGTCAATGGGGTCATTGGGGTCAATGGGGGTCAGTGGGGTCATTGGGGTCAATGGGGGTCAATGGGGGTCAATGGGGTCATTGGGGTCAATGGGGGTCAATGGGGGTCAATGGGGTCATTGGGGTCAATGGGGTCAGTGGAGTCATTGGGGTCAACGGGGGTCAACAGGGGTCAATGGGGGTCAATGGGGTCATTGGGGTCAACGGGGGTCAACAGGGGTCAACGGGGGTCAATGGGCTCATTGCGGTCAATGGGGGTCAATGGGACGCCATTGTTATCAATGGGAGCCCCATTGAGGTCCTGGCAGCTCCATAAAGGGCCCCAGTAGCCCCATAGCGGCCCCTTTAAGGTCCTAGAAGGTGCATAGAGGCCCCATAGAGGTCCCGGAAGCCCCATAGAGGCCCTATTAAGGTCCTAGAAGGTGCATAGAGGCCCCATAGAGGTCCCGGTAGCCCCATAGCGGCCCCTTTAAGGTCCTAGAAGGTGCATAGAGGCCCCATAGAGGTCCCAGTAGCCCCAAAGCGGCCCCATTAAGGTCCTAGACGGTGCATAGAGGCCCCATAGAGGTCCCGGAAGCCCCATAGAGGCCCTATTAAGGTCCTAGAAGGTGCATAGAGGCCCCATAGAGGTCCCAGTAGCCCCATAGCGGCCCCTTTTAGGTCCTAGAAGGTGCATAGAGGCCCCATAGAAGCCCCAAGAAGGTCCTGGCAGGTGCATAGAGGCCCCATAGAGGTCCCAGTAGCCCCATAGAGGCCCCATTAAGGTCCTAGAAGGTGCATAGAGGCCCCATAGAAGCCCCAAGAAGGTCCTGGCAGGTGCATAGAGGCCCCATAGAGGTCCCAGTAGCCCCATAGAGGCCCCTTTAAGGTCCTAGAAGGTGCATAGAGGCCCCATAGCGGTCCCAGTAGCCCCATAGCGGCCCCATTAAGGTCCTAGAAGGTGCATAGAGGCCCCATAGCGGTCCCAGTAGCCCCATAGCGGCCCCATTAAGGTCCTAGAAGGTGCATAGAGGCCCCATAGCGGTCCCAGTAGCCCCATAGCGGCCCCTTTAAGGTCCTAGAAGGTGCATAGAGGCCCCATAGAAGCCCCAAGAAGGTCCTGGAAGGTGCATAGAGGCCCCATAGAGGTCCCAGTAGCCCCATAGCGGCCCCTTTAAGGTCCTAGAAGGTGCATAGAGGCCCCATAGAAGCCCCAGGAAGGTCCTGGAAAGTGCATAGAGGCCCCATAGAGGTCCCAGTAGCCCCATAGCGGCCCCTTTAAGGTCCTAGAAGGTGCATAGAGGCCCCATAGAAGCCCCAGGAAGGTCCTGGAAAGTGCATAGAGGCCCCATAGAGGTCCCAGTAGCCCCATAGAGGCCCCATTACGGTCCTAGAAGGTGCATAGAGGCCCCATAGAAGCCCCAAGAAGGTCCTGGCAGGTGCATAGAGGCCCCATAGAGGTCCCGGTAGCCCCATAGAGGCCCCATTAAGGTCCTAGAAGGTGCATAGAGGCCCCATAGAAGCCCCAGGAAGGTCCTGGAAGGTGCATAGAGGCCCCATAGAGGTCCCAGTAGCCCCATAGAGGCCCCATAAAGATCCTAGAAGGTGCATAGAGGCCCCATAGATTCCCCAAGAAGGTCCTGGCAGGTGCATAGAGGCCCCATAGAGGTCCCAGTAGCCCCATAGAGGCCCCATTAAGGTCCTAGAAGGTGCATAGAGGCCCCATAGAAGCCCCAAGAAGGTCCTGGCAGGTGCATAGAGGCCCCATAGAGGTCCCAGAAGCCCCATAGAGGTCCTGGCAGGTGCATAGAGGCCCCCAGCAGGTCCCAGAAGGTCCATAGAAGGTCCCAGAAGCCCACTGAAGGTCCCGGAAGGTGCATAAAGGCCCCATAAAGACCCCATAGAGGCCCCCAGAAGGTCCCGGAAGGTGCATAAAGGCCCCATAGAGCTCCTGGAAGGTGCATAAAGGACCCATAAAGACCCCGTAGAGCCCATTCAGGTCCTGGCAGGTGCATAGAGCCCCCATAGAAACCCCATAGAGCCCCCATTGACCCCCATAGAGCCCCCATAGACCCCCATAGAGCCCCCGTAGACCCCCACAGAAACCCCATAGAGGCCCCATTAGGTCCTGGAAGCTGCATAAAGGACCCATAGACCCCCTTAGAGCCCCATAGAAACCCCATAGAAACCCCATAGACCCCCACAGACCCCCCATAGAGACCTATAGAGACCCATAGAGCCCCATAGAAACCCCAAAGCCCCACATAGATCCCCCATAGCCCCCCATAAACCCCCCATAGACACCCCATAGACCCCCAGACCCCATAGACACCCATAGACACCCCATAGAAAACCCATAGGCCCCCATAGACCCCCCATAGACCCCCATAGACCCCCCATAGACCCCCATAGACCCCCATAGAAACCCCACAGACCCCCATAGACCCCCATAGAAACCCCATAGACACCCCATAGACCCCCATAGAAACACCATAGACACCCCATAGCGCACCATAGACCCCCCTTAGACACCCCTTAGACCCCCATAGACCCCCCATAGACCCCCATAGAAACCCCACAGACACCCCATAGACCCCCACAGACCCCCATAGAAACCCCATAGACCCCCGTAGACTCCCATAGCGCCCCATAGACACCCATAGACCCCCATAGATCCCCATAGAAATCCCATAGACCCCCACAGACACCCATAGACCCCCATAGACCCCCATAGACCCCCATAGACACCCCATAGACCCCCTTAGACACCCCATAGCCCCCCACAGACCCCCATAGACCCCCATAGACCCCCATAGACCCCCATAGACACCCCATAGACACCCCATAGAACCCCATAGCCCCCATAGACCCCCTTAGACACTCCATAGACACCCCATAGACACCCCATAGACCCCCATAGACACCCCATAGACCCCCACAGACCCCCATAGACCCCCCATAGACCCCCATAGACACCCCATAGACCCCCATAGCGCCCCATAGACCCCCCATAGACCCCCCATAGACCCCCATAGACAACCCATAGACACCCCATAGACCACCATAGACCCCCATAGACACCCATAGACACCCATAGAGCCCCATAGACCCCCATAGATGCCCATAGACCCCCCATAGCCACCCCATAGACCCCCATAGACCCCCATAGACCCCCATAGAAACCCCACAGACCCCCATAGACACCCCATAGCGCCCCATAGACACCCCATAGCGCCCCATAGACCCCCATAGACACCCCATAGACCCCCACAGACCCCCATAGACCCCCATAGACACCCCATAGACCCCCACAGACCCCCATAGACCCCCATAGGCACCCCATAGACCCCCATAGACCCCCATAGACACCCCATAGACCCCCATAGACCCCCCATAGACACCCCATAGAGCCCCATAGCGCCCCATAGCGCTCACTTGTTGCCCCGGAAGAGGTAGGTGGTGCCGCTGGGCAGCCATTGCAGGGCCGCATCCAGGCCATCGCTGGGCACCCCCCGGCCCAGCTCCCGCAGCGCCCGCGGGTACCCGGGCTCTAGGGAGGACTCCGAGAACACCCAGTGCCGGTCACCTATGGGGGGGGACCCATAGAGACACATTGGGACCCATAGAGACCCATAGAGACCCCATAGAGAGACATTGGGACACATAGAGAGACATTGGGACACATAGAGACACATTGGGACACATAGGGACACATTGGGACCCATAGAGACACATTGGGACACATAGAGAGACATTGGGACACATAGAGACACATTGGGACCCATAGGGACACATTGGGACCCATAGAGACACATTGGGACATAGAGACACATAGGGACACATAGGGACACATAGAGACACATAGAGACCCATAGAGACACATAGGGACCCATAGAGAACCCATAGAGACCCATAGAGACCCCATAGAGAGACATTGGGACACATAGAGACCCCATAGAGACCTCATAGAGAGACATTGGGACACATAGAGACACATAGAGAGACATTGGGACCCATAGAGACCCCATAGAGAGACATTGGGACACATAGAGACCCATAGAGACCCCATTGGGACCCATAGGGACCCATAGAGACCGCATAGAGAGACATAGGGACCCATAGAGACACATAGAGACCCCATAGAGAGACATTGGGACCCATAGAGACCCCATAGAGAGACACTGGGACCCATAGAGACCCATAGAGACCCCATTGGGACCCATAGGGACCCATAGAGACCGCATAGAGAGACATAGGGACCCATAGAGACCCATTAGGACCCATAGAGACCCATTGGGACACATAGGGACCCATAGAGACACATTGGGACCCATAGAAACCCCATAGAGACCCCATAGAGAGCTACTGAGACCCCATAGAAACCCCATAGAAACCCCATAGAGACCCATAGAAACCCCATAGAGACCCATAGAGACCCATAGAAACCCCATAGAGACCCCATAGAAACCTCACAGAAACCCCATAGACACCCCAAAGACACCCCATAGAGACCCATAGAGACCCCATAGAGACCCCAAAGACACCCCATAGAGACCCATAGAGACCCATAGAAACCCCATAGAGACCCATAGAAACTCCACAGAGACCCATAGAAACCCCATAGAGACCCATAGAGACCCATAGAGACCCATAGAAACCCCATAGAAACCCCATAGAAACCCCATAGAGACCTATAGAGACCCATAGAAACCCCATAGAGACCCATAGAGACCCATAGAAACCCCATAGAGACCCATAGAGACCCATAGAGACCCATAGAGACCCATAGAGACACATAGAGACCCATAGAGACCCATAGAGACCCATAGAGACCCATAGAGACACATAGAGACCCACAGCGCACCTTTGAAGAAGACGAACTTGCCGTCGCGGCGCTCGTAGGCGGCGCTGATGCTGGGGGGGAGCCCGGCCCAGAAGTGGCCAATGGGGAGCGGGTACCCCTCGAGCACCCGGCGCTCCCGCACCCGCCAGAACCAACGCTCCTGCAGCGACAGCAACGAAACGGTCAGAAACGGGCCCAAAACGACCCCAAAACGCTCGGAAACGGCCAGAAACGACCCCAAAATGGTCGAAAACGCCAAAAAATAGCTAGAAACGGGCAAAAAATGGCCAGAAATGGTCAAAAAATGGCCAGAAATGACCCCAAAATGGTCGAAAATGCAAAAAAAATGGCTAGAAACGGGCAAAAAATGGCCAGAAACGGTCAAAAAATGGCCAGAAATGACCCAGAAATGGTTGAAAACGCCAAAAAATGGCTAGAAACGAGCAAAAAATGGCCAGAAACGGGCAAAAAATGGCCAGAAATGACCCCAAAATGCTCGGAAACGCCAAAAAATGGCTAGAAACGGGCAAAAAATGGCCAGAAACGGTCCAAAAATGGCCAGAAATGACCCCAAAATGGTCGAAAACGCAAAAAAATGAATAGAAACGGGCAAAAAATGGCCAGAAACGGTCAAAAAATGGCCAGAAATGACCCCAAAATGGTCGAAAACGCCAAAAAATGAATAGAAACGGGCAAAAAATGGCCAGAAACGGTCAAAAAATGGCCAGAAATGACCCCAAAATGGTCGAAAACGCCAAAAAATGGCTAGAAACGGGCAAAAAATGGCCAGAAACGGTCCAAAAATGGCCAGAAATGACCCCAAAATGGTCGAAAATGCAAAAAAAAGGATAGAAATGGGCAAAAAATGGCCAGAAACGGTCAAAAAATGGCCAGGAATGACCCCAAAATGGTCGAAAATGCAAAAAAAATGGATAGAAACGGGCAAAAAATGGCCAGAAACGGTCAAAAAATGGCCAGAAATGACCCCAAAATGGTCGAAAACGCCAAAAAATGGCTAGAAACGGGCAAAAAATGGCCAGAAACGGTCAAAAAATGGCCAGAAATGACCCCAAAATGGTCGAAAACGCCAAAAAATGGCTAGAAACGGGCAAAAAATGGCCAGAAACGGTCAAAAAATGGCCAGAAATGACCCCAAAATGGTCGAAAATGCAAAAAAAATGGATAGAAACGGGCAAAAAATGCCCAGAAACGGTCAAAAAATGGCCAGAAATGACCCAGAAATGGACGAAAACGGCCAGAAATGACCCAGAAACGGGTGAAAATGACCCAAAAAAATGGTCGAAAACGCCAAAAAATGGATAGAAACGGGCAAAAAATGGCCAGAAACGGTCAAAAAATGGCCAGAAATGACCCAGAAATGGTTGAAAATGGCCAGAAATGACCAAAAATTGGACAGAAACAGTCAGAAAATGGCCAGAAATGACTCAGAAATGGACGAAAAGGGCCAGAAATGACCCAGAAACGGGCGAAAATGACCCAAAAATGGTCGAAAACGCCAAAAAATGGATAGAAATGAGCAAAAAATGGCCAGAAACGGTCAAAAAATGGCCAGAAATGACCCAGAAATGGTTGAAAATGGCCAGAAATGACCCAAAAATGGTCGAAAATGGACAAAAGCGACCTAGAAATGACCAAAAAATTTTCGAAAACGGCCAGAAATGACACCAAAATGGTCGAAAACAAAAAAAAAATGGACAGAAACGGGCAAAAAATGGCCAGAAATGACCCAAAAATGGACGAAAACGGCCAGAAATGACACAGAAATGGGCAAAAACGGGCGAAAATGACCCAAAAACGCTTGAAAACGGCCAGAAATGGCCCCAAAATGGTCGAATATGGGCAAAAATGGACAAAAGAAACATAGAAACGGTCAAAAACGCAAAAAAAAAAAGGACCCAGAAATGGGCGAAAACGGCCAGAAATGACCCAGGAAAGGGCAACATCGATCAAAAATGACCCAAAAATGGTCAAAAACGGTCCAAAAACCAGCCAAAAATGAGCCAGAAACAGCCAAAAAGGGCTGAAAAAGACCCAGAAATGGGTGAAAACGGCCAGAAACAGTCGGGAACGGGCAAAAATGATCAAGAAAGGGGCAAAAAAGAGCAAAAATGGTCCATAAATGGGCAAAAAAGGGGCGAAAATGACCCAGAAACGGGCAAAAACGGCTCAGAAACGGTCGAAAACGCCCCCAGATGACCAAGAAATGGGCAAAAAGGTGCAAAACTGACCCAGAAACAGGCAAAAACGGCCCAAAAATGACCCAGAAACGGTGAAAAACGGCGTGGCCAAAACTGGATAAAAAACGACCCAGAAAGGGTCAAAAATGGCCCAAAATCAGTCAAAAAAAGACCCCAAAATGAGCAAAATAAGCCAAAACAGCCCAAAATGACCCCAAAACCCAACCCAACTCAACCCAAACTCAACCCAACTCAACCCAACTCAACCCAACTCAACCCAAACTCAACCCAAACTCAACCCAACCCAACTCAACCCAACCCAACTCAACCCAAACTCAACCCAACTCAACCCAACTCAACCGAACTCAACCCAACCCAACCCAACTCAACCCAAACTCAACCCAACTCAACCCAACTCAACCCAAACTCAACCCAACCCAACCCAACTCAACCCAAACTCAACCCAACCCAACTCAACCCAAACTCAACCCAACTCAACCCAACCCAACTCAACCCAACTCAACCCAACCCAACTCAACCCAACCCAACTCAACCCAACCCAACCCAACTCAACCCAACCCAACCCAACCCAACCCAACTCAACCCAACTCAACCCAACTCAACCCAACCCAACTCAACCCAACCCAACTCAACCCAACCCAACCCAAACTCAACCCAACCCAACCCAACTCAACCCAAACTCAACCCAAACTCAACCCAACCCAACTCAACCCAAACTCAACCCAACTCAACCCAAACTCAACCCAACTCAACCCAACTCAACCCAAACTCAACCCAAACTCAACCCAACCCAACCCAACTCAACCCAAACTCAACCCAACCCAACCCAACTCAACCCAACCCAACCCAACTCAACCCAACTCAACCCAACCCAACTCAACCCAAACTCAACCCAACTCAACCCAACTCAACCCAACCCAACCCAACCCAACTCAACCCAACTCAACCCAACCCAACCCAACTCAACCCAACTCAACCCAACTCAACCCAAACTCAACCCAAACTCAACCCAAACTCAACCCAACTCAACCCAACCCAACTCAACCCAACTCAACCCAACTCAACCCAACTCAACCCAACCCAACCCAACTCAACCCAACTCAACCCAACTCAACCCAACCCAACCCAACTCAACCCAACTCAATCCAACTCAACCCAACTCAACCCAACTCAACCCCAACCCCATCCCGACCCCATTCCCAGCCCCACAACCACCTTGAACACGAACATCTCCCCACGGAGCATGGCGATGGTGTCGAAGTTGCCCTCGCAGATGTCGGGGCCGTAGGGCGGCCCTGGGGGTCTATGGGGCTTCTCCGTGCTCCGCGGCACCACTGGGGGCCAACTGGGGCCTGCTCGGGTCCCTGTGGGTGCGTCGGGACCCGTTGGCACCCGTTGGGACCCATAGGAGCCCGTTGGGGGTCTTTGGGAGCCATAGGACACATGGGCACCCATTGGGACCCATAGGACACATGGGCACCCATTGGGACCCATAGGACACATGGGCACCCATTGGGACCCATAGGGGGTCACTGGGAGCCATAGGACCCATTGGCACCCATTGGGACCCATTGGCACCCATTGGCACCCATTGGCACCCATAGGACCCATTGGCACCCATTGGCACCCATAGGACACATGGGCACCCATTGGGACCCATAGGGGGTCACTGGGAGCCATAGGACACATTGGCACCCATTGGGACCCATAGGACCCATCGGCACCCATTGGGACCCATAGGGACCTATTGGGACCCGTTGGGGGTCATTGGGACCCATAGGACCCATTGGCACCCATTGGGACCCATTGGCACCCATTGGCACCCATTGGCACCCATAGGACCCATTGGCACCCATTGGCACCCATAGGACACATGGGCACCCATTGGGACCCATAGGGGGTCACTGGGAGCCATAGGACACATTGGCACCCATTGGGACCCATAGGACCCATCGGCACCCATTGGGACCCATAGGGACCTATTGGGACCCGTTGGGGGTCATTGGGACCCATAGGACCCATTGGCACCATTGGGACCCATTTGGACCCATTGGCACCCATTGGCACCCATAGGACCCATTGGCACCCATTGGCACCCATAGGACACATGGGCACCCATTGGGACCCATAGGGGGTCACTGGGAGCCATAGGACACATTGGCACCCATTGGGACCCATAGGACCCATCGGCACCCATTGGGACCCATAGGGACCTATTGGGACCCGTTGGGGGTCATTGGGACCCATAGGACCCATTGGCACCCATTGGGACCCATTGGCACCCATTGGCACCCATTGGCACCCATAGGACCCATTGGCACCCATTGGCACCCATAGGACACATGGGCACCCATTGGGACCCATAGGGGGTCACTGGGAGCCATAGGACACATTGGCACCCATTGGGACCCATAGGACCCATCGGCACCCATTGGGACCCATAGGGACCTATTGGGACCCGTTGGGGGTCATTGGGACCCATAGGACCCATTGGCACCATTGGGACCCATTTGGACCCATTGGCACGCATTGGGACCCATTTGGACCCATAGGACCCATTGGCACCCATAGGACACATGGGCACCCATTGGGACCCATAGGGGGTCACTGGGAGCCATAGGACACATTGGCACCCATTGGGACCTATAGGGACCCATTGGGACCTATTGGGACCTATTGGGACCCGTTGGGGGTCATTGGGACCCATAGGACCCATTGGCACCCATTGGGACCCATAGGGACCCATTGGCACCCATTGGCACCCATAGGACCCATAGAACCCATTGGCACCCATAGGACACATGGGCACCCATTGGGACCCATAGGGGGTCACTGGGAGCCATAGGACACATTGGCACCCATTGGGACCCATAGGACCCATTGGCACCCATAGGGCCCCATAAGAACCCATTGGGACCCATAGGAACCCATAGGAGGTGTCCATGGCGTCGATGGCCACCCGTTGGGTTGGTGCCACCGTAGCCTCGAGCTAGCCCCATAAGGACCCCACCGAGCCCCATAGGAGCCCCATAGGAGGTATCTATGGGGCAGGCCCCCCACCGTAGAGCTGCTGGATGCCGCGGCGGTCGTCCTCGGGGAGGGTGAAGGCCTCGGTGTCCATCCATTGGTAGAAGGGGGCCATGATGGCCGAGGGGTCGCTGGAGTGCTCCAGCCCTAGAGCGTGACCCAGCTCGTGGACGGCCACCAGGAAGAGGTCATTGCCTGCAATGGGGCCGATGTGGGTCAATGGAGGGCCTCTATGGGTCGATGGGGGTCTTCCATGGGGTCTCCATGGGTCAAGGAGGGCCTCTATGGGTCGATGGGGGTCTTCCATGGGGTCTCCATGGGTCAAGGAGGGCTTGGGTTGGGGCGGAATGGGGGGGAAGGGGGGCAAGGGGGGTTGAAGATGGGGGGCAAGGGAGGTTATGGGGCGATGGGGGCCATGAACCACCGCAAACCGACCCAAAAGGACACAAAACCGACCCAAAATCGACCCAAAACCGACCCAAAACTGACCCAAAATCGACCCAAAACCACCCCAAAACCGACCCAAAACCACCCCAAAACCGACACAAAATTGACCCAAAACCGACCCAAAACCATCCCAAAAACGACCCAAAACCAACCCAACTCAACCCAACCCAAAACCAACCCAAAGCGACCCAAAATCGACCCAAAACCACCCCAAAAACGACCCAAAATTGACCCAAAACCGACCCAAAACCAACCTAACTCAACCCAACCCAAAACCAACCCAAAACGACCCAAAATCGACCCAAAACCACCCCAAAAATGACCCAAAATCGACCCAAAACCGACCCAAAACCATCCCAAAACCGACCCAAAACCAACCCAACTCAACCCAACCCAAAACCAACCCAAAACGACCCAAAACCACCCCAAAACCACCCCAAAACTGACCGAAAAAAGACTCAAAACCACCCCAAAACCGACCCAAAACGGACCCAAAACCACCCCAAAAACGACCCAAAACTGACCGAAAAACGACTCAAAACCACCCCAAAACCGACCCAAAATCAACCCAAACCCACCCCAAAACTGATCCAAAATCACCTCAAAACCAACCCAACCCAACCCCATCCCAAAACCCATTCAAACACCCCCAAAATCACCCAAAATCGACCCAAAACCAACCCAAAACCGACCCAAACCACCCCAAAACTGATCCAAAACCACCCCTAAATCACCTCAAAACCAACCCAACCCAACCCCATCCCAAAACCCATTCAAACACCCCCAAAATCACCCAAAATCGACCCAAAACCACCCCAAACCGACCCAAACACAACCCAACCCAACCCCATCCCAAAATCACCCAAAATCACCCAAAATCGACCCAAAACCACCCCAAAACCACCCCAAACACAACCCAACCCAACACCATCCCAAAACCCATTCAAACACCCCCAAAATCACCCAAAATCGACCCAAAACCCCCCCAAACCGACCCAAACACAACCCAACCCAACCCCATCCAAAAACCCATTCAAACACCCCCAAAATCACCCAAAATCGACCCAAAAACACCCCAAAACCATCCCAAACCAACCCAAACACAACCCAACCCAACCCCATCCCAAAACCCATTCAAACACCCCCAAAATCACCCAAAATCGACCCCAAACCACCCCAAAACCAACCCAAAACCACCCCAAACCCACTCAAAACCACCCCACCCCGTCCCAACTCAACCCAACTCAACCAAAATCACCCCAAAACACCCCTAACCCACCCAAAACCATCCCAAACCCAACCCAACCCAACTCAACCCATTCCCAACCAAACCACCTCAACCCACCCAACCCAACCAACCCAATGCAAATCACCCCAAACACACCCAAACACCCCCAAAATCAACCCCAAACCACCCCAAACCCATCCCAAACCCACCCCAACTCAACCCAACTCAACTCAACCCATCCCAACCCAACCAACCCAAACCCAACCCATCCCAACTCAACCAACCCAACCAACCCCAACCCAACTCAACCCAAACAACCCAACCCAACTCAACCCATCCCAACCAACCAAACCAACCCAACTCAACCCAACGCATCCCAACTCAACCCAACCCACCCAACCCAACTCAACCCAACTCAACCCAACCAACCCATCCCAACCCAACTCAACCCATCCCCAACCCAACCCAACCCAACCAACCCAACTCAACCAACCCAACCAACCCAACCCAACTCAACCCAAGCCAACTCAACCCATCCCAACTCAACCAACCGAACCCAACCTATCCCAACTCAACCAACCCAACCCACCCAACCCAACTCAACCCATCCCAACTCAACCAACCCCACCCAACCCATCCCAACTCAACCCAACCGAACCTAACCAACCCAACCCATCCCAACCAACCCAACCAACCTAACCCAACTCAACCCAACTCAACCAACCCAACCCGACCAAACCAACCCAACTCAACCCAACGCATCCCAACTCAACCCAACCAACCCAAGCCAACCCAACCCATCCCAACCAACCCAACTCAACCCAACGCATCCCAACTCAACCCAACCAACCCAACTCAACCCAACCCAAACCCAACTCAACCCAACCCAAACCCCCCCAAACCCAACCCAAAACCCCCTTCCCCCCCCCCCAGCCCCCTTCTCACCACTGAGATCCTCGTTGCGATCGGTCCACGGCTCGGCCCCATCGAAATGCGTATCGCCCCCGATATGGGGGCCCGGGAAGTAGGCGTGGGCCAGGAACCCCCCTTCGCCATCGAAGGGGGTGCTGTCGCCGTGGAAGCCCTCGGCGAAGAGCACCATGATGTCGGCGTGGGGCGCGCGCCCGGCTCGGATCGCCCCATAGGGAACCTCGCGGAAGCGCAGTGGGGCCGCCGCTGCCCACGCGGCGAAGGCCCGGCGGATGGCCGCCCCCGTGCCCGCCTCGCCCACCTTGGGGGTGAAGTTCTGGATGCTGGGGGGGGGGACGAAACAGCCATTGGGTCGATAGGGAACCAATGGGGCGCATTGGGATCGATGGGGAGTCGATGGGGAGCCATTGGGGTCAATGGGGAGCCAATGGGTCAATGGGGAGCCAATGGGATCGATGGGGAGCCAATGGGATCGATGGGGAGCCAATGGGAATGGCAATGGGATCGATGGGGAGCCATTGGAAATGGCAATGGGATTGATGGGGAGCCAATGGGATCGATGGGGAGCCAATGGGATCGCTGGGGAGCCAACGGGATTGATGGGGGAGCCAATGGGATTGATGGGGAGCCAATGGGATCGATGGGGAGCCATTGGGAATGGCAATGGGATCGATGGGGACCCATTGGGAACGGCAATGGGGTCAATGGGGAGCCATTGGGAATGGCAATGGGATCGATGGGGAGCCATTGGGAATGGCAATGGGATCAATGGGGAGCCAATGGGATCAATGGGGAGCCATTGGGAATGGCAATGGGATCGATTGGGAGCCATTGGGATCGATCCATCGGAATCCCACTGAAACCCATCGGAATCCTATTGGATCCCATTGGAACCCATCGGAACTCATTGGAATCCTATTGGATCCCATTGGAATCCTATTGGATCCCACTGGAACCCATTGGAATCCTATTGGGTCCCACTGGTACCCATTGGAATCCTATTGGATCCCATTGGAACCCATTGGAATCCTATTGGAACCCATCAGAACCCATTGGAACCCATCAGAATCCCATTGGAATCCCATTGGAAGCCATTGTAATCCCATTGGAAACCATCAGAACCCATCGGAACTCATTGGAATCCCATTGGAACCCATCAGAATCCCATTGGAACCCATCGTAATCCCATTGGAAACCATCAGAACCCATCGGAACCCATCGGAATCCCATTGGAACCCATCAGAATCCCATTGGAACCCATCAGAACCCATCGGATTCCATCGGAATTCCATTGAACCCATCGAAATCCCATTTGAACCCATCAAAATCCCATTGGAACCCATCAGAATCCCATTGGAAACCATCAGAACCCATCGGAACCCATTGGAATCCCATTGGAACCCATCGGAATCCCATTGGAACCCATCAGAACCCATCGGATTCCATCGGAATTCCATTTGAACCCATCGAAATCCCATTTGAACCCATCAAAATCCCATTGGAACCCATCAGAATCCCATTGGAATCCCATTGGAACCCATCGGAATCCCATTGGAACCCATCGGAATCCCATTGGAAACCCATCGTAATCCCATTGGAAACCATCAGAACCCATCGGAATCCTATTGAATCCCATCGGAACCCATCGAAATCCCATTGGAACCCATCAGAATCCCATTGGAACCCATCAGAACCCATCGGAACCCATCGGATCCATTAGAATCCCCTTGGAACCCCATTGGCCCCCTTCACCTGAAGGTGATCTCCTGCTGGTCCCACTTCATGCCCTGGATGGCGAAGCGCCGGCGCCGCACGTTGGCTTTGAGCTCGGGGCCGAACTTATCCGGAACGCCGCAACGGGGCCGGCGCATGGCCCTATGGAAGAGAAGGCATGGGGGGTGGGGGGGGGATGGATGCGGTTTATGGGGCGGGGAAAGACCAGGAGGAAGCAGCTGGAAGGCTCCAAAGGCAACAGAAAGGCTCTTGGGAGACCTCCAGCGCCAACGATGATCCAATTGGAAGGCCCCGAAGCCAACATCCATCAACTCGGAAGCCCCATAACCCATCGGGACCCCCCGAAGCCAACTGGAAGGCCCAAAACCCAACTGGAAGGCCCAAAACCCAAGTGGAAGACCCAAAACCCAACTGGAAGCCTCCTAAAGGCAACGATGATCCAACTGGAAGACCTCGAACCCAACATCCGTCAACTCAGAAGCCCCATATCCCATTGGAAGCCCCCAAGAACCCAACTGGAAGGCCCAAAAGCCGAAGACGATCTCTTTAGAACCCCCGTAACCCAACACTGATCCACTTGGAAGACCTCAAACCCAATGATAAGCCAACTGAAAGCCCCATATCCCATTGGAACCCCTCAAGAACCCAACTGGTAGACCCAAAACCCAACTGGAGCCCAACTGGAAAGACCCAAAACCCAATTGGAGCCCAACTGGAAGACCCAAAACCCAACTGGAGCCCAACTGGAAAGCCCAAAACCCAACTGGAGCCCAACTGAAAGCCCAAAACCCAACTGGAGCCCAACTGAGACCCAAAACCCAACTGGAGCCCAACTGGAAGACCCAAAACCCAACTGGAGCCCAACTGGAAGACCCAAAACCCAACTGGAAGACCCAAAACCCAACTGGAGCCCAACTGGAAGACCCAAAACCCAACTGGAAGATCCAAAACCCAACTGGAGCCCAACTGAAAGACCCCAAACCCAACCGGAACTCAACTGGAAGACCCCAAACCCAACCGGAACCAACTGGAAGACCCAAAACCCAACTGCAAGACCCAAAACCCAACCGGAAGCCCTCGAAACCCAACGATGATCCAATCGGAAGACCCCAAACCCAACCAACGACCCATCTGGAAGCCCCATAACCCCATGTAACGCACCGGATGGTTTCGGGGTCGGCGCGGGCGGTGACGCGCAGCCCGTAGAGGCGCTGCATGGCGGCGTAGGCGGCCGGTAGCGAGTGTGGGGAGCGCTGCGCCTGCACCCGCAGGTCGCCGGGGGGCAGGTACCCGTACTGCTGCAGCCAGGCCTGGGGAGCCCAATAGTAACCGGTGAGCGGGCGTCATCCATCCCATAGTAACCCATCAGCATCCGTTATCCAAGGGTATCGTCCATCCCATAATAAGCCATCGGCATCCGTTATCCATCAGCATCCATCCCGTAATAAGCCATCACCATCATCATCGTCATCCACCCCGTAATAAGGCCTTCGTAACCCATCAGCACCCATTACCCATCACCGTCCATCCCATAATGACCCCTTCTCACCATCGTCACCACCATCCATCCCATAATAACCCATCATCACCACCGTCCATCCCATAATAAATCATTATCAGCACCATCCATCCCATCGTAACACGTTATCGCCATCACCATCCATCCATAATAACCCATCATCATCATCATCCATCCCATAATAACCCATCATCATCATCATCCATCCCATAATAACCCATCAGCAGCATCACCCCACCCCAAATGCCCCATAGGACCCCAATGGGCCCCTATGGGGCCCCGAAGTACCCCATAGAGACCCATAGGGGGCGCTTAAGGGCGTTTAAGGGGCGTTTAAGAGCGTTTAAGGCGTTTAAGAGCGTTTAAGGGCGTTTAAGAGCGTTTAAGGGGCATTTAAGGACGTTTAAAGGCGTTTAAGGGCGTTTAAGAGCGTTTAAGGGCGTTTAAGAGCGTTTAAGGGGCATTTAAGGACGTTTAAAGCGTTTAAGGGCGTTTAAGAGCGTTTAAGGGGCGTTTAAGAGAGTTTAAGAGTGTTTAAGGGCGTTTAAGGGCGTTTAAGAGCGTTTAAGGGGCGTTTAAGAGCGTTTAAGGGGCGATTAAGGGCGTTTAAGAGCGTTTAAGGGGCGTTTAAGAGCGTTTAAGGGGCGTTTAAGAGCGTTTAAGAGCGTTTAGGGGCGTTTAAGGGGCGTTTAAGGGCGTTTAAGGGCATTTAAGGGGGCTTAAGGGAGTTTAAGGGAGCTTTAAGACCATTTAAAGGGACTTAAGAGCTTTTAAGGGCGTTTTAAGAGCACTTAAGGGGCGTTTAAGGGTGTTAAGGGGCGTTTAAGGGCGTTTAAGGGGCGTTTAAGGGCGTTTAAGGGGCGTTTAAGAGCGTTTAAGGGTGTTTAAGGGGCGTTTAAGGGGCGTTTAAGAGCGTTTAAGGGCGTTTAAGGGCGTTTAAGGGGCGTTTAAGAGCGTTTAAGGGGCGATTAAGGGGCGTTTTAAGGGCGTTTAAGAGCGTTTAAGGGCGTTTAAGAGCGTTTAAGGGCGTTTAAGGGCGTTTAAGGGGCGTTTAAGAGTGTTTAAGGGGCGTTTAAGGGCGTTTAGGGGCGTTTAAGGGCGTTTAAGAGGCGTTTAAGGGGCGTTAAGAGCGTTTAAGGACGTTTAAGGGCGTTTAAGGGGCGTTTAAGAGCGTTTAAGGGCGTTTAAGGGCGTTAAGAGCGTTTAAGGGGGGGTTAAGAGCGTTTATGGTCGTTTAAGAGCGTTAAGGGGGCGTTTAAAAGCGTTTAAGAGCGTTTAAGGGCGTTTAAGGGCTTTTAAGAGCGTTCAAGGGCGCTTAAAGGCATTTAAGGGGGCTTAAGGGCGTTTAAGGGCGTTTAAGGGAGCTTTAAGACCATTTAGAGGGACTTTAGAGCGTTTAAGGGTGTTTAAGAGCACTTAAGGGCGTTTAAGGGCGTTTAAGGGGCGTTTAAGAGGGGTTTAAGACCGTTTAAAGGGACTTAAGGGCGTTGAAGGGGCATTTAAGAGCATTTCAGAGGCGTTTAAGAGGGTTTTAAGAGCGTTTAAGGGCGTTTAAGGGGCGTTTAAGGGGGCTTTAAGTGCGTTTAAGGGGGCTTAAGGGCGTTTAAGGGGGCTTAAGGGCATTTAAGGGGGTTTAAGGGGGGTTTTATGGGCGTTTAAGGGGGCTTTAAGTGCGTTTAAGGGGGCTTAAGGGCATTTAAGAGCGTTTAAGGGGGGTTTAAGTGCGTTTAAGGGGGCTTCAGGGCGTTTAAGGGGGGTTTAAGAGTGTTTAAGGGCGTTTAAGGGGGT
This sequence comes from Pezoporus flaviventris, assembly GCF_033815535.1. Classification (NCBI taxonomy): domain Eukaryota; kingdom Metazoa; phylum Chordata; class Aves; order Psittaciformes; family Psittacidae; genus Pezoporus; species Pezoporus flaviventris. The sequence goes on from NW_026892823.1 coordinate 30,247, forward strand.
TTAAGGGCGTTTAAGAGCGTTTAAGGGGGCTTAAGGGGGGTTTTAAGAGCGTTTAAGGGGGGGTTAAGGGCGTTTAAGAGCTTTTAAGGGGGTTTAAGGGGCTTAAGGGGGGTTTAAGAGCGTTTAAGGGGGCTTAAGGGCGTTTAAGGGCGTTTAAGAGCGTTTAAGGGCGTTTAAGAGCGTTTAAGGGGGCTTTAAGAGCGTTTAAGAGGCGTTTAAGGGGCGTTTAAGAGCGTTTAAGAGCGTTTAAGGGGCGTTTAAGAGCGTTTAAGATGACGTTTAAGGGCGTTTAAGGGGGGTTTAAGGGCGTTTAAGAGCGTTTAAGGGGGCTTAAGGGGGGATTAAGAGCGTTTAAGGGGGCTTAAGGGCGTTTAAGGGGGGTTTAAGAGTGTTTAGGAGTGTTTAAGAGCGTTTAAGGGGGGGTTAAGAGTGTTTAAGGGGGCTTAAGGGGGGTTTTAAGAGCGTTTAAGGGAGTTTAAGAGCGTTTAAGGGGGCTTTAAGTGCGTTTAAGGGGGCTTAAGGGCGTTTAAGGGGGTTTAAGAGCGTTTAAGGGGGGTTTAAGGGCGCTTAAGGGGGGGTTTAAGAGCGTTTAAGGGGGGTTTAAGGGCGCTTAAGGGGGGTTAAGGGCGTTTAAGGGGGGTTTAAGAGCGTTTAAGGGCGTTTAAGGGGGCTTCAGGGCGTTTAAGGGAGGTTTAAGAGTGTTTAAGAACGTTTAAGGGGGGTTTAAGGGGCCTTAAGGGTGTTTAAGGGGCGTTTAAGGGCCTTTAAGAGCTTTTAAGGGGGGCTTAAGGGGGGTTTAAGAGCGTTTAAGGGGCGTTTAAGAGCGTTTAGGAGCGTTTAAGGGGGCTTAAGGGCGTTTAAGGGGGGTTTAAGAGCGTTTAGGAGCATTTAAGAGCATTTAAGGGGGAGTTAAGAGCATTTAAGGGCGTTTAAGGGGGGTTTAAGGGCGTTTAAGAGCGTTTAAGGGGGTTTAAGAGTGTTTAAGGGGGGGTTAAGGGCGTTTAAGAGCTTTTAAGAGGGGTTTAAGGGGGGTTTAAGAGCATTTAAGGGGCGTTTAAGAGCATTTAGGAGCGTTAAGAGCGTTTAAGGGGGGTTTAAGAGCGTTTAAGAGCGTTTAAGGGGGTTTAAGAGCTTTAAGGGGGGTTTAAGAGCGTTTAAGGGGCGTTTAAGAGCGTTTAGGAGCGTTTAAGAGCGTTTAAGGGGGCTTAAGGGCATTTAAGAGCATTTAAGGGGGTTTAAGAGCGTTAAGAGCGTTTAAGGGGCTTAAGGGGGTTTAAGAGCGTTTAAAGGCGTTTAAGGGGGGTTTAAGGGGGGGTTAAGGGCGTTTAAGGGGCGTTTAAGGGGGGTTTAAGAGCGTTTAAGAGCGTTTAAGGGGGCTTTAAGTGCGTTTAAGGGGGCTTAAGGGTGTTTAAGGGGGCTTAAGAGCATTTAAGGGGGTTTAAGAGGGTTTAAGGGCGTTTAAGGGGGGGTTAAGGGCGTTTAAGAGCTTTTAAGGGGGGTTTAAGGGAGCTTAAGGGGGGTTTAAGAGCGTTTAAGAGCATTTAGGAGCGTTTAAGGGGGGTTTAAGATCGTTTAGGAGCATTTAGGAGCATTTAAGGGGGGGTTAAGAGCGTTTAAGAGCGTTTAAGGGGGCTTAAGGGCATTTAAGAGCATTTAAGGGGGGTTTAAGGGCGTTTAAGGGGGGGTTAAGGGCGTTTAAGAGCTTTTAAGGGGGTTTAAGGGGGCTTAAGGGCGTTTAAGGGGGGTTTAAGAGCGTTTAAGAGCGTTTAAGGGGGGTTTAAGAGCTTTTAAGGGGTTTAAGAGCGTTTAAGAGCGTTTAAGGGGGCTTAAGGGCGTTTAGGGTTTAAGGGGGTAAGGGGCCTTTAAGAGCGTTTAAGGGGGTTTAAGAGCGTTTAAGAGCGTTTAGGAGCGTTTAAGGGGGGTTTAAGAGCATTTAGGAGCGTTTAAGAGCGTTTAAGGGGGGTTTAAGAGCGTTTAGGAGCATTTAGGAGCATTTAAGGGGGTTTAAGAGCGTTTAAGGGGGGTTTTAAGGGGGCTTAAGGGGGTTTAAGAGCTTTTAAGGGGGGTTTAAGAGCGTTTAGGAGCGTTTAAGAGCATTTAAGGGGGGTTTAAGGGCATTTAAGAGCGTTTAAGGGGGTTTAAGAGCTTTTAAGGGGGTTTAAGGGGGCTTAAGGGGCGTTTAAGACCGTTTAAGGGGGGTTTAAGAGCGTTTAAGAGCGTTTAGGAGCATTTAAGGGGGCTTAAGGGCGTTTAAGGGGCGTTTAAGGGGGTTTAAGGGGGGTTTAAGAGCGTTTAAGGGGGGTTTAAGGGGCTTAAGGGGGGTTTAAGAGCGTTTAAGGGGGGTTTAAGAGCGTTTAAGAGCGTTTAAAGAGCGTTTAAGGGGGCTTAAGGGCGTTTAAGGAGCGTTTAAGAGCGTTTAAGGGGGGTTTAAGAGCGTTTGGGGGGTTCGGAGGGGGGGCGGGGGCGTTTCGGGCTCCTTTCAGGCAAATTCCAAGCGGTTTTTGGGGCAAAAAGTGCCGGAAAAAGGCAAGTTCCGGGGGGGGGGGGGGGGGGGGAGGGGAGAGGGGAGGGGAATGGGCTGGATTTCGGTCGGGTTTGGAGGGGGGGAGGGGCGTTTTTGGGGGTGTTTTTGGGGTGTTTTTGGGGTGTTTTTGGCCGTTTTGAGCGTTTCCGAGGCGTTTTTGGGGTGGTTTTGGGGTTTTTAAGGGGTTTTTTTGGGGGGGGGGGAGGGAGAGGAAGGAGCGAAGGGGGAAACGTGGCCGAAGGAAGGGGGGGGGAAACGGGAACAAAGGAATGGGACGTGGCGCTTGGAAGAGGGCGGGAAAGCCCCTGCCCCATAGCGCCCCATAGCGCCCCATAGCGCCCCATAGCAAGCCCCATAGAGCCCCATAACGGGGACCCCCCCCCCCCAGGTGCTTGGTGGGTCCCTCTGGACCCATAGGGCCCCATGGAGGAGCATCCATACGCCTATAGGGGGGGGATGACGACCCATAGCTCCTGCCCCATAGACATCCCCCCCTCCCCAGCCCCATAGATGCCTATAGGCTATAGGCACCCTCCCCATCCCCATAAGTCCCATCGATCCTTTACACAGCCCCATAGGGACCCTCAGCCCCATGGATCCCTATAGGAACCTCCCGCTCCCCATAGGGACGCCCCCAAGCCCATAGATCCCTATGGGCACCCTCCCCATAGGCACCAGCCCCATAAGTCCCATAGATCCTTTACACAGCCCCATAGGACCCCAATGGGATCCCTCAGCCCCATGGATCCCTATGGGTGTCCCCCCCCCAGCCCCATAGCGCCCCATAGATCCCTATGGGACCCACCTACACCTCTCCATACACCCCCCCACACACACCCAGCCCCATAGCTCTCCTTCAACGAGACCCCCACCCCCATAGCTCCCTATAGGGTGTCCCCCCCAGCCCCATAGCGCCCCATAGATCCCTATGGGACCCCCCTATACCTCTCTATACACCCCCCCACACACACCCAGCCCCATAGCTCTGCTTCAACGAGACCCCCAGCCCCATAGCTCCCTATAGGGTGTTCCCCCCAGCCCCATAGCGCCCCATAGATCCCTATGGGACCCCCCTATACCTCTCTATACACCCCCCCACACACACCCAGCCCCATAGCTCTGCTTCAACGAGACCCCCAGCCCCATAGCTCCCTATAGGGTGTTCCCCCCAGCCCCATAGCGCCCCATAGATCCCTATGGGACCCCCCTATACCTCTCTATACACCCCCCCACACACACCCAGCCCCATAGCTCTGCTTCAACGAGACCCCCAGCCCCATAGCTCCCTATAGGGTGTTCCCCCCAGCCCCATAGATCCCTATGGGACCCCCCTATACCTCTCTATACACCCCCCACCCCCCCACTCAGCCCCATAGCTCTCCTTCAACGAGACCCCCATAGAGCCCCCATAGCGCCCCATAGCGCCCCATAGACACCCCCATAGCGCCCCATAGAGCTCACCTCGGGGCTGAAGCGTTGCTGTGGGGCAGCGGGGGGGGGCAGGACCCCCATAAGGAGCAGCAGCAGCATCGGGGCCATGGTTATGGGGCTGGAAAAGAGGGGGGGGGGGGGGGGATGATGGCATCCGGGGGGGGGGGGGGGGGGGGGGCGGGGCTTAGGGAGGGGGTTGAAGGCCATTGGAGGAGGGGCGCTGTAGCCCCTCCCCCCTTCCCCCCCCCATCCTTTCCCCTCCCCCTCCCATCATGGGGAAAGGGGGGGAGGGGGGCGGTGTGCGTGACGTCATCGGGGGGGAGGGGGACGCACGTGACAGTGAGAACAACGAGGCATCCCATAATAGCCTCAAGGGAGGTCAGCACCTCCCCCCCCTCCACCCCCCCATAGAGATGTATTGGGGGGAGGTGGGGGGGGGAGTCTATGTGGGGTGTCTATGGGGCTCCTATGGGGTGTCTATGGGCTCTATGGGGGTCTATGGGTCTCTTATGGGGTGTCTATGGGGCTCTATGGGTGTCTATGGGGTCTCCATGGGGGCTCTATGGGGGCTCTATGGGGGCTCTATGGGGCTCTATGGGGGTCTATGGGTCTCTATGGGGTCTCCATGGGGTGTCTATGGGGATCTATGGGGTGTCTATGGGGTCTCTATGGGGGTCTAGGGGTCTCTATGGGGTGTCTATGGGGGCTCTATGGGGCTCTATGGGTCTCTATGGGGGTCTATGGGTCTCTATGGGATCTCTATGGGGTCTATGGGTCTCTATGGGGTCTCCATGGGGTGTCTATGGGGCTCTATGGGGTGTCTATGGGGTCTCTATGGGGTCTCTATGGGGGTCTATGGGGTGTCTGTGGGGTGTCTATGGGGCTCTATGGTGTCTCTATGGATCCCTATGAGTCTCTATGGGGTCCCCATGGGTCTCTATGGGTCTCTATAGGGTCCCTATGGGGTCCCTATGGGGTCCCCTATGGGTCCCTATGGGGTCTCTATGGGTCTCTATAGGATCTCTATGGGGTCTCTATGGGTCCCTATGTGGTCCCTATGGGTCTCTATGGGTCTCTATGGGTCCCTATGGGTCTCTATATGGTCTCTATGGGTCCCTATGTGGTCCCTATGGGTCTCTATGGGTCTCTATGGGTCCCCTATGTGTCTCTATGCGGTCTCTATGGGGTCCCTATGGGTCCCTATGGGTCTCTATGGGGTCTCTATGTGTCCCTATGGGTCTCTATGTGTCCCTATGGGTCTCTATGGGTCCCTATGGGTCTCTATGGGGCACTCAAGCCCCGCCTTGTCCCCGCCCCCTTAAAGTGTGTGCCCCCCCCTTTGATGCCGTTGCCCTTTAAGAGGGGCCGGGAGGGGGCGTGGTCCGGGGGCGTGGTGACGTGGGAGGGGGGGGGGGCGTGGCCTGCAGGGAGAGGGCGGGGCTTGGCCGCGGGGAGCCGCAGGAGAGGTGGGAATGGGGATGGGGGGCAATGGGGGGCAATGGGGATCAATGGGGGGCAATGGGGGGCAATGGGGATCAATGGGGGGCAATGGGGGGCAATGGGGATCAATGGGGGGCAATGGGGGATCAATGGGGATCAATGGGGATCAATGGGGGGCAATGGGGATCAATGGGGATCAATGGGGGGCAATGGGGGGCAATGGGGATCAATGGGGATCAATGGGGGGCAATGGGGATCAATGGGGGGCAATGGGGATCAATGGGGGTCAATGGGGGGCAATGGGGGCAATGGGGATCAATGGGGATCAATGGGGATCAATGGGGGGCAATGGGGCGGCAATGGGAGACTGGGGTGCTATGGGGGGTAGTGGGTCCCTATGGGTCTCTATGGGTCCCTATGGGATTCAGGGGGGCTCTATGGGGCTCTATGGAGTGTCTATGGGGGGTCTATGGGGTCTCTATGGGTCTCTTTGTGTCTCTATGTTGTCTCTCAGGGTCTCTATGGGTCTCTATGGGTCTCTAAGGGGTCTCTATGGGGTGTCTATGGGTCTCTATGGGGTCTCTATGGGTCTCTATGGGTCTTTGTGGGGTCTCTATGGGTCTCTATGGGGTCTCTATGGGTCTCTATGGGTCTCTAGGGCATGGGGTCTCTATGGGTCTCTATGTGTCTCTATGGGTCTCTATGTGTCTCTATGGGTCTCTATGGGGA